>NW_008595823.1:0-7556 GCF_000691845.1 Merops nubicus
CTAGGGCACCTGGAAAGGGGAGAGTTTATGTTAGCTTACTAAGGTATTGTTTTTTCTTACGGCGTTTTTATTCCCTTGTGTCATTCGGTTTCTATGTCAGCCTTTTTTTTTTTTCTTTCCTTCAGTGGAAAACTGGTGTTTGTGACTTCAATTGGCAGCACAGAGCCCTGTTGCAGACAACAGAATTCCAAGCAGCTGAATGTGCTTTCTAGACTAGGTGCTTGGGAAGTGGCAGTGAACTCAGTGTCTGTCTAAACCAGCACAGCTGAGGCACGTGAAATGCAAAGTGTATAAGTGGTTGAACTTTTATCTTGGGAAAGGTGTCACCTCTGGGAAGGGGTTGAGGACTGTTGGACACAACTCTTTAGTTCTTATATGAATCACAGCTTTTAGTAGGGCAATTAAAAAGCCACAACAAACGAGGAAGGGAAGCCAGTATCCCAACTTGTAATGGACTGAAACCTGCAGATGTTGCTGTGTCACAGGACCACGGTGTTACGTGATGCTGTGCTGAATTGCAAAGTGGATTTGTCCCACTCTATGTAGTATGAAGTCATCTCATCCTTACAACACTATAGCTGGGGTCTCTGCAGAGTGAGAGTATCCACTTACGGCTGTGTTTTTCCCATGGGAGACAAAGTCAGGATCCATGGAATATGCAGTGTGACCCGGGACTGGCTGAGGGCTTTTCTGCCCGCTGGGACTGGGCCTGCAGGCAGGGGAATGCCAGCACTGCTTGTCTGAATAGTGCAGAAGGGCCTTGGGTAAGATCTAACAAGCAGTTTCGACTTTAGGAGAATACTTAAGTTCCAGTCAAGTTTCAGCACAAGCCTAGAGGGGTTGAGCAGAGCCCGTGTGCTGGGTCAGGCCCAAGTTCAAGTTCTGTGGCACTTGGTGGAGTGTGTGTCTATGGAGGGGTGTTAAATTAAGTGGAGGAAAAAGCAGAAAAATGGAATGGATGAAGGAAGGGGTTTGTTTTTCTGTTGTTTTCTGAATTAATCATCTTCCAAATAAAAAGCATGGATAATATTGCAGACTGAGTTAGTTCCAATTAATTTAGTATCTGCTGTACTTTAACAGTGTGGTAGATTTATTTCTGCCTTTCCATTTACATGTGCAGCAGCCATAAAATCCCCATTACTTAATCAGTTTTTAGTTTTCTTTTATGAAGCTTTGAACAAAAGCTTGGGTATTTTTGCTGTGTTCCTTTTCTCTATTCCACACCAAAACCTGGTGGTCTTTTGTGTACTATTCCAAGGGACCAGACAAACAGTAAGGGCTCAAATTACATCCATTGTGTTTTAGTTAAAGTTAGGTTTAGTTTCTCAAAGTGTTGTCTAAATTGTCAAGAGATTTTTGAATAGGACCTGTTTATATACTGCCTAGCACTTGTATGGCATGATGCAATATTAGTCCATCTCCAAGAAGGGGAATGGAAATGTTTGAGTTAAGTTTTGTGTAGTTCAGTGATATGTATGGTAACTTCCCCAGTATGTCTTTCTAGTCTCTTGCTTATCTTCTGTCTCTATAGTTTGATCACACAACTTTCTCCTTTGTAGCAACATTGCTTTTTACTCAGACTGTGTAAAATTTCTTCTGTGACCTTTTTAATGTAAAGCTGCAGAAGTGGGAGAGGTACGAATCTTGGTACGTTTTGAAGAGCAGGTTCCCAAGAATCAGCCCTGCAGAGTAGTCTCATAAAGTTGTTTTTTTTTCGCTTGCTTTAAAAGAAGAAAAAGGAGCAAGTTTCAGCCTCATCTCGGGAAAGATTTCTGTCCCAAAATACACCAGCTTTCTGACAAAAAGGACACATCTTCTTTTTTATTGGAGTGCAAAATATATAGTTTTATACAAAATTACTTATACAGCTATTAAATATTTTTTTAATCTTTGTTTTACTGTGTGTTTTTAAAGTTTCTGGACACTTATTTCTGAGGGAACAGTTTTAAGTTTCTAAATCTCCAGTGTTCGTGGCTGTAGGAGGCTTATGATTGTAGCAAGGTCCATATGCAAAGTAAGAGACAATACAAATGTTAATTAAGCAACCTGAGGGAGCAAAGGGGAAAATTACCCAGCTTAATATTACATGGTATGTGATAATCAAGTACCTAATGACAGGGAGTGATGGGGAGAGAAGCAGTGGTGGAGAGGAAGGGAAATGTTAGGAAATATGATGTTGGCATGGCTTTTGTGAGTCAAGAAGAACAAGAAGTATGTAGTTCTATGTGGTGTCCGCTGGTCTAGATGAGTAATAAATTGTAGAGGTTAATTAGCCAACATTTGAACTACCAGTGTTTACTAGAACAGAAATGCAGATAGCCCAGTCCTCTTTCTCCTCTCCAGCTGGTGAGGGTTGAAGCTTAATAGTGAAACCATCAGGCCTTGCTCTGTAGCTTTCCAGATACATCTGCAGATCTGTCTAATATTGCTGTGGGCTCTAATATCCATGTCTAGACTCTTGGCCTTACCCAGTACACAGGGCCTCTTCTACTTCCTTGGTAGCGTGGCTTGGTGTTCAACAGCAAGACAGAAGCACACACTCATGCACTGTTCTCACGTGCATCCTTCCCTCAAATATTAGATCACCAGATGGTAATCTAATGTCCATGGACCCTGTGTCCCTTACCTGGGTACTGATCCAGACCTGGAGCCTTTCCAGGTATGCATCTACTGCTTGGCTAGTTCAGCTTAGGGTTTACTAGTAAGTTAGGTGTATGCGTACAAATGCGTGCACACACAAGCGCACACAACTAAATTCCCTAGGGAATTATAAACAGTCTCCAAGTGCTGGCTCGTAGGCCTGTGGGCCCTGTGATCCACAATCCCTGCTCCAGTTGCTGGTGCTTAGACCCCAGCAGCCCACACCCCCTCCCAGTGGTGCATGATCCCTTCCCCTGATCCTGGCACCCAGAACTCTGCTACATTCTGGTCTCTCTGTTGTTGGCACCTGGATCTACAGGCCTGGTGACCAGTGGTCTGTTCTCCAGCTGCTGGAAATTAGACGTTGTAGCACTTGTATAGAACAGAGTAAGATCACAAAGGCAGAGTCAATGATAGGATTTAAGAAGATGGGATACACTGTGTTGATCAGGTGTAGGGCTCAGACAATTGTCCTATGTTTGTTCCTCTGCTAGCTATCCTTATCCCTCACTTTCCTTGCCTGTGTCACTTCCCATAAAGATACCATAATTTTTACGTAACCCTGCAAGTTCTTTCTGTTATTCCATGGTTTGGATACAGTCCCCCAAACCCCTTCAAATATCTATCATACTTGGGATGATCTTGATTTTTCCTCTATTCCCACCCCCTAGACTGTACCTGATTAGTTCCTTTTAACAGCCTGTCAATCAGTGACTGAAGACTTCTGGTCTTTGTCCACCTTATTGCCTGCTCATTCATGTTTGTGTGTCTGTTTGCTTTATTGCTTTATCGCTTTCCTTGTTGCTTGCTATTTCTCTTATGCTGAGTAGTCCTTAACTAGATAGCTTAATGAACCAGATGCCCTTGCATTCTGTGTACTCTCACAGTGGGACAAAGAAAAATACTCTTGTTTGTTCAAGGCCCTGGAATTATGCTGCTGTTTGTATTGAGGCCATTTTTACCTCTGCTATTGAGTTACTGCTGTCACTTGTGGTTTTTTACTGCTTGTTTTCTCAAGGGAAGAGCTACAGTTATCTTCAGTGAAATTTCCTACAGGATTTAATGAAACCTGAGTATTATGTGCTTTCCAGAATTGTAATGTTGCAGTCCCAGGGGCACGAGTTACTTGTGTGTGTAGATTTCTTATGTCTCTGAATTGTGTTAAGAGCTCCAGCTCTGCGCCTCGTGTGGAAACCTTCCGGCAAGGACAGTTGGTGTGCCTGCACTAAGAGTAATGTTACCTGTGTGACAACGAATGGCAAACACAGATGATTACAGCAGTACAAATGCCAGGGTATTCTAGAGATCAAGTGTAGTGACATCAGGCCAAGCTGTGTACAAGTCTAGTGAAAGCATAGTACTTACAATTTAAAGAGCAGTTTAATTATTGAAGTAATGCTGTGTAAAATTGGTAGAATTCCGTTCTAGCCCCTAAATTTCAGCAGCTGGCTAAAATGAGAACAGTTTTAGTTAGAAGAAACATAGACTCTAAACTATTAGACTATAATTGGAAATTGCAAGAGGCGGTCTGTTCCCTTTTAGTACTGCTGCACATACATGTGAATTTAGGTATATTAGAGTGACTTGGACATGATTTCCTGAGAGGTCTCTCATGAGTTGCAGTATAGATGTAGAAGGAAATTGAAATGTTGTCTTCAACCTAAAAATTTCATATATGTTGCACTTTACTTGCACTTATGGATGTAGTGGTGTCAGTTATATTAATGGCAATTTCTAGAGTAACCTAAATTACTTTAAGAACAGCTCAAAGGGACTGAAAGCCTTCAGGGCAAAATAGGACAAGATAATTACTACAGCATGGAGATGGGGGTCAGGGGTAAGTGGGGCTTGGATGTGATGTTTTCCTTTCTAGCTTGTGAGTCCTGTTCTTGAAACTTTCTGTGCTGACTGCAGGTCTGAGACCAAAGCAAGAGCCCTGGTCAGTGATGAGGTGAGCAGGCAAAGATGCACACAGGATGTTCATTATGGGGATGGGGTTGGGCATTAACTGGGAAACATCCTCAGAGCTGTGATTCTGGGGAGGACACAAAGCCAGATGAAGGAGTGCATCTCTGCAGACATCGTATTTTGCTATATTCAATGTTCCCTAGGCTTCTGTGAACTCTTGGGGGTCTAATTTGTGTTTACAGAAGCATTGTGGCAACACTGTTATTTCTGGGGCTTTTTCAGAGTTTGCTCATAAGTATGGTTATTTACTATTCATAATGCTTTGCTTAGAAAATTTGAGTCATTCAGCTGGAAAACCAGAAACAATCACAAGGTTTAAACTATCAATCATAAATAAACAATCTTAGCACCCATACAGGGTGTGATTTATTCTGAAAAAATTATTCAATAAACACTTGCAAATAATGATTATGCTTGGGGAAGTAATTTTTTTCTGAGGCTGTGTGGGAACAGGGAATGGTAAAAAATGATTTGCTGTATGTTTAGAAATATGTATGTAACCTGCATCTAAAAGAACTTGAGTAAGAGGTCAATATTCAGAATATGTCAGCCCACCCAAGGTTGTTTGAAGTGCATCAACAGAGAACTCAATCGGGGTGTAAAAGATGGGTCTAGCAGGAGCTTGGGACGGGAGTGTACGAGTTGGGCTCTGCTCCTCAGGAATGGAATAGCGGCACAAGTTTTGCCAAAGGATATTTGATATTTGGAAGAGTGTTGAGGAGGACTTCCCCACTGCAGGATTAGGCGGCTGTTACACCTTGACTCTGTAGCTGCCATGAGTTGTGTGCCCATGTGGCAGAATGGGCCACTGGACTTTGAAGAAGGCAAGGGGAAAATCTAGCCAAATGCTGGCTAGATGTGTAGCCTTATTTCACTGCTTCCAGCAAAGCCTGCACTGATCTTACCTTGCCACCAGATATCATCACATTGATTCACATGACGTTTCTCCTGTCGTCAGTTGCATTGTCTTTCTCATGTCAGGCCTGATGCACTAACAAGTTGGCCTGCTTACAGTATTCAGACATGATTCTGGTGGTCAAACTATGGGGTAGGGAGCAGGGGGGGTAAAATCAGACAATGTTTTGCTTTTTGATCTTTCTTTTGGCTGTGAAAAGAGTGTTCAGTTTACTAAAAGCCATTAAACAGTCATTTCTCTGATCAAGCATCAGACTTGAAGGAAAGCTGGACTGTTGTCCTGGGGGGAAATGGCTTAGTGATCAGATGTCTAGAAAGAGAATACTGGAAGAGTATCAAACCTCTTTTAATTTAAATATATTTGCTTTGGTGAAAAGGGTGTTTCCTCTAATGGTTTAGCTGCTCCTGTTTATGGTTTTAAGTGTAGTTACAAGTGGAAGCTGGAAAGTGAGAGGGTCCTGCTTGCAGTGTCAGTGAGCTGTGATGGAATTTACACTGAATTTGATGTTCATGAATTCATATAATCTAATACAGGGCTAAGTGACTTCATTTTCACTGCATGCTGTTCATATGCTTGAGAGACAATTTTACATACTTTTTAACAAAAAAAAAACTCATGGGAGGGTAACAGAAGGCTCAATGACAAAAGAGAAATTGGTTATTGAACAGGGAGACAAAGGAAACACTAAGGGAAATGAGAGCAAAAATGAGTGCTTGGGAGGAGACTGTGGGTGAGGAATAGTTGCAGGAATTGAAACAACATGGGGGGAGATGGCTGTAAAAAGCTGTTATGGGGGAGACTGCCCCACAGGTTCCATATGCAGATTTGTAGTGCTGGTGGGGAATATAGGGAGGATTTACAGATACTTTAGCCTTCCACTGCTTGGTGTCAGCAAATGTGCCACAAACTCCTGTGTTGCATGGCTTGGCTGTAGCCATACAAAGATCTGGGAATTACTTTTGATAGTTCTCTGAATATGTCAGTTTTGTGTTCAGCAGCACTAAGGCAGATTGAACATTCAGAATTCCCAGGAAAAGAATAGACTATGAAAAGGAACTTATGTCCAGATCTTTACACAGTTCTGTTCACTGCATCTTAAAAAGCATATCCTAGGACTTAATAGAAGGTACATAGGCACTGGAGGTGTTTAGAAAAATAGGCTAGCCTCAGTGTGAGAGGAAAGTAAATGGACTGGAACTTTTTGTCTTGGGAAAGAGGCAGTTTAAAAAAAAAAAAAAGGTTGAATGTTTATGAAACTGCAAGTAAGAAGAAGAAATGTAGAGGATGATTACTCACTGTTTCTAACACAAGAGTTCAGTGGGTACCCAAGGGGATGACGAGCAAGTTTAAAACTAGAGGAGTCCTTCACGCGGTGTGGAATGCAAAGTTAATGGAAACTATTTCTCCATGAGTTTCTGTGACAAAGTGTGAAGGCTCTAAAGAGCAGGTCTGTTGGTGGTGGTTGAACTTGATGACCTGGATCTAGTCTTCACCAGAAATAGTACATGCTTCTGTGGTTGTAGAAAGCTGGAAATGACCAAGAGAAACTGTTTCTGATACTTTGTTCCTTTAGGCATTTTGTGCAAGCCATTGCTGAGGACGGGATATTGACCTCAGCAAACAGCTGACCTGCCACAGTACAGGCCTGGGTGTATTAATGTATCCTTAGTGGGTTAGTCTGTTCCAGATCATTCTCCTTGACGGGTAAAAATTCTAATGCTGTAGAGACATGTGCGTATGAAGCTGGACAAATAGGTCAAATAGTGATGTGTAAATATAAAGTCGGGAAGTAAAGCCTGCTCATGATTTCTATCCTTCAAGTTTTTTTAGTTGTCATTAGTTTTTTCCTGGGATCCAAAAGGTAACAGTAAATCAGAGGCTGAAAACAGTTTAGCTAGTTCAACTACTAATAAAAGGACTGCATCTTTGCTCTCTGTTGTAAAAGGACTGCAGGGAAGAGCAGCTTGCTGGAATTTCAGCTGGCCACGAGGTGAACTTGCCGCATGCAGCTGATTGACTAGACCTTGTCCAG
>NW_008595824.1:0-11736 GCF_000691845.1 Merops nubicus
GGCTCCAGAGCTGGATGCAGGACTCTCTGTCAAAGAGCAGAATCCCATTATCACCATTTAAGCACACTTAGTGCTTTCCAGTGGACCCTGCTAGGTCCTCAACTTTAATAAATCAGGGCAACTCCACTGATACACTAATTTATACTTTCCAGTGCCCTGTATATTGTCTTTTAACCAAGCACCTCACAGGAATATCTCCCCTACAATTCTGGCCTCTGATTCTGGTTTATTCTCACAAGCATAAACATTTTTATAATGCATTAGTTAAACTAATACTTCCAGTAATTTGTGATGAATCTAAGGTCTGGTCTACACACAGAAATTACACCGAATTAACTAAATCGGTTTCTAAATCAATTTACTTAAATTGGAGCAGCTCCCAAGTGAGGACACACAAATTGGTTTAAGGATGGCTAATATCATGTTAGCTTCATTCAGCTTTAAGAATGTCCACACAAGGGGGTTGCAATAATTTTATTAAATTGATTTAGAAACCAATTTATTTCAAGCAGTACTATTTGTGTGCAGGCCAGGCTAGAGAGACAAACACACACACTCCAAAATGCAACATTAATGGTCAATATTATTGCTCCCAGGAACTAGAGAAGGAATTAGAATAAAGTTTTAACTTGATTTGTTAATGAATAGCACACGTGCCAGAATAAAGCTCACAAACAACGTTTTGTTTACATGAAGCTCTTCCTCAAGGCAGCTGATATGCCATTAGTAATTAAAATTCACACGTTGTTACACTGCAGCCATAGTGTGAGAAGGTTAAAATATAAATATATTTACATGTTGGGAGTATTGTAATTATTGCTAATTTTTTACTTATATAACAACACAGACAAAAAAAAAACTCCTTCACTTTTCATTTGTGACCTTATTTTTTTTCCCCCCCTTAGTTTTAGGTTTTGGATCAACTAATGCCTGAAGAATTTAATGTTTATTTATTTCAACAAATGTGCTAAGAAATGAGTCCTTTCTTTTAAAGTTGAAATCTATAGACTATTTAAGGCTGTGGTGACAAAAGAAGAGATGATTCCTCTTCCACCCTTCCTGGCTCCAGGCCATCTAAAGGCACCTGAGCAGCTGTTGAACACTTAAACTGGACAATATTCAAACACTTCCAGTACTAGCTCCAAGGCAAAAGGCAGAATTTAAGTTTCCTGCCATGAAGTCAGTCCCCTTAGTAACAGTGACCTGAGTTTGAGGAGAGGTCAAACGCCTTTTGATCTAGAGGATATCAGAAAACAGGCAGATTAGAAATCCCCTCTGTTCTCTTGTGGTAGCAGGGATGTAATCATGATGTCATCTAAGAGAAAGACATTTCTGTGAAAAGCTGCCTCACGTTTCACAGGCCTTAAAATCACTTCACACTAAGCAATTGGAAGTGAGGGCAGAAAAAGGAATTTTGTACCTCTTTCTCCATAAGATACAGGAAGCCACTGAACAGTGATGATCCCAGGCCATTGAAGTGTAAATGTCACTTGAATAGCCTGGACAGATGGGTCTTTTCATGGAGAGATTAGGCTATGGCTACAGGTCCTGGGGAGAGAGGCAGACAGCACTTCTGTGCATGTATGGCAGCACATGCAATATTTTATGCCTTTTAGGTTCATGTGTATATTCAGGTCTTGTTCCCTCCTCAGGATGCTTGGACCTTTTGCAGGTTGATCACTGCATTTAAAAAATGCAAGGATTTCTTGACAGGCATGAAGAGGGTCTTAGGGATGAAGAGCTGCTCACATCAGTCATGACATTCCCCCTCTCCTTTCCACGAGTCTCTCCCCAGCCCCCTCACACACCCCCTTATCTTTCAGAAGATTCCTTCCAGTGCAGGATGGGTCCCAGGGCCACTGGTCTCCATCCCCACACCTCCCAGCTCTAACCCTAGTAGCTGCAGCCTTCATCACTGCCACTCAAATGCTTACTGTACTTGGCTCACTGCCTTTCAAAACCTGTTCAGAATCTGATTAATTACTTCATGTTTACAAAGCCCTTTGAAGATGAAAGGAACTGCAGTATCAGTGGTCAGTACCAGGACTGTTTACTCTTCTAGCTTCCCTCTCTTTGTCCTAGTAGAGAAAAATTGGTGACCACCTAAGATTTTGATCTAGGAACAAAATATTGCATCTGGCCTGTGGGGTTCAGGAGCACAGGACAGACACAACCTCTGTGTTGTCAAACCAGTGAAGCTCACATTTCATTTTTATCATCTCATTCTCATGTGGTGGGCAAGACTGTTTCCAGAGAGGCAGAATGTTTCGGTGACATGTATTTAACAGCTAAATATTGCTGCTATTTTTACAACTATTGTTTTCTCACTTGACTGAGGACAGGAATCAAATTAGTAGCTCTTGAGGGGCAAGAGGCCACACAGGGTCCCTACAAGCACACAAAAACAAGCCTTGGTCCAGGGAGCCTTCAAAGTAACTGAAACAACATGAAAAACCTGAGGATGAGTCAGAGAGACACAGTACAGATGTGGTAGCACCAAAAACAAGGAAGAAGCAAAATGATGTGAAAGACAAAGAGCTTTAAAAAGGAGCTGAGAGGAACTCTCCTGTGAAGACTTTGTCCCAGGATGGGTAGCTGAACGTATTCCAAAGACTCCTACCCAACAATGCAGTGTCCTCATCAGAAAAAGACATCCTAGTTGGTTTTTGTTGCTTCATTCTTGTTGCCTTGCAGACCACCCTGCAATCCACACCTGAAACACCAAACTCCCAGAAATTTCCAGATGATTGCCAAGATGCCTGTAACAAATTTGGGATTTTCTCTAAATTTCCATTTCTTTTCACAGCATTAGTACAAGAATTATGTAATTTACTTCAGAAATATCCTTTCTCCAAATTTCAGCCTCAACCCAACGCTTTCCAAACACAGGAAAAGTGAGATATTGTCCCTTGCAAAATGAACGTTTTCCTTGAGACAATAAATAACAACTTCCTTAAACCAACTCAGCTTTGAGCTTCCCAGATAGTCTGGCACAGCCACTGGCTCTCTTGGCTGGGATTTCAAACCTCCTGACAGCTATTGAATGAGCAGAAAAATGTCAACTTTGATTTAAAAAAAACAAACAAACAAACAAAAAACAAGCAAACAACATTAAGAAACAGATCCTAACTACACAGCAGACTGAAACACAGGTGCCAGCACTAGCAATAAGTGAAAGAAATACTGTTTTCATATTATAAGGTGCTGACTGCTCCCCAGCTTAACTGTAAGCATAAGATGTGACTAGCTGGGAACAGGTAGGGTCATTCTTGCTGAGCTCAGTTATGAGAAAGAGCTGATGGAGACACAAAGAAGTTTGGTATGACTTCACACACAATGCACATTCAACTTGCCTAGAGCCAAAAGCTTTACCTGTTTGAGCCATAAATCACTCCCTGGCCACCACACTTAAACCCAGGGGTGTGGAAATATCCTACAGACAGTCACTGATTGCCTCCAAGATGTTTCACAATTAAAGTTCAGAGTTTTCAGTCTGAACAACCTCTTCTTTATCAGATGGAAAACCATGTTCCAAATGAATTTTTAAAGAAACCATTTAAAAATCTCTGCTGCAGATGGGTGACCTTTTGCACCATTAAATCCCCTTGTCTTTCAAGAAGCTCCGTGCAACACGGATGAAACTCAGCGTTGCATCTGCATGAGGGCAAGGAAGATGCAGGCACTGAAAGGACTTTTTTGATTTGAGTATGACTGAGGTGCAGTTCCTTGACAAGCGCTGGTGGATTTGTAGTTTAGAGTTGCATCTGTCCTTGGTAATTGAGAGCAGAAGTCCATCTGCCAGAACCTGAGTGGTAAATCTCTTTGCAGGCTGCTGTTTTGTGAGCAAGGATGTACAGACATCCCCCTGGGTGACCCGTCCCTAAAATCATTTCTATAACCTGCCAGCTGTTCCTTTCTCTGACTCTTCCTCCAATTATCCTTTAGGAGAGTGTGGAACGAGGGAGAAAATCCTGTCTGTGCTTACATGGACAGCCACGAGGACAAGAAGGGATCCCTTGGCAATGCAGACTAGCATCCATCTGGTGAAGAAATGGCCAGGTAGCAAATCACACCTGCCACTGGGGGGGCTGCTACAGCAGCACTGCAACCTGCAGTCTGGCTTTTTCTCCTCTCATGCTCCCCCTTCCCCTTTGCTTCTAGAGCTGCCCAGCTTGAAAATCCATCCTCTGTGGATGAAGGATAAAATCCCATCCCTGGGTGGAAGGATAAAATGCATGAAGGGAAGTAAAAGGCACAAATCTTTGTGAACAACCTTTCCAGAATGAACTAGTGCAAAATTCCATTCTTAATTACATTAATATTAAAAAACTCCTGGAAGATATAAGAACAGTCCTTCCTGAACACTTCCAACAGATGAGCATGGCTTTCCTTTTCCCACTTCAGAGTGCTCTTTATTAACTTTTTTTAATGTTTTAATTGTTTCCAATGTTTCTTCTAAGAGGAATTTCTTGTAGTGGAAGAAAAAATGTTTGGTTGGGTTTTCATGAGTAATTCTCAATGGGAATTCTCATCATTAGAAATCTGACCTTACATTTAAAGTGCTGCAAGGGAAAAAAATCATAATTAATTAGTCCCGTTATTTTTCCTCCAGCATATTTTAAAAATTAGCAAGTGGAGTATGAAGGAAATAGGGGCTGATCCTGCAGCCATTTCACAGGATAGTTGTTTCACTGATGCACACAGGGACAGCAGGACCAGGCCAGCAGACAGGCACAGGTCAGGCCTCCTGCCTCAGCATCCCCAACACACTCTCATTCCCTTTTAAAGTCCATGGGAACAAAAGAGGCTGTGCAGGCACTTAGTGGGTAACAGATTTTAAATCAGCATTTCTTGATGGCACGTGGCCTTACCTTGGCAACTGGCAGTGCACTGATTCTCCACCTCCACACACACCAGTTCTATGCCTGCACAGTTCTATTGATTTTAATTGTGTGTCATATCAGCTTACTCCAGCGTAACAGAGCTGAGGAGCAGCTCCTGAATATCTAATCCACCACCAACCCTACTTCAAGCATCTCTTTATTTGCATTTTTACCCTGAGGCATCATTTATCCTGAGAACTAGTCAGTACACAGGATTCTCGTTTTATGCTCCTGACATTTCACCATTCCAGTCACTACCTCTCCCCCAAAAAAAGAGGAAAAAGAGCATTTCATGATTTTTTGATCTGAGCCTCAAGATTTAGTTGTGTTGTCTGCTTGTGCCTAGCTCATAACATATGGAAGCACCTTCCACACTTCAAACATCAGCAGTTTTGAGATCTCTGACTCTTATTTCATTCTCACCACAGAGGTAGAATAGTAACTTTATGGCTGCCTAGCTCATGCAATCAAGAGATTAAGGATTCAAATTTAGCCCAAACCTCTATCTTAATTGAAGGTCTAGTGGGCAGAGCTCTAACTGAAAATCTGGATTTAGTGATACCACTTTTTTGAAACCTAAGGTACACCTCTCTCTGCATGATCTAAACTGAGGATAATGCCTTTCCTCCATATTTTATTGGCTTCATCTAAACCTTGAGGTCAGGAATTCTTTATGTTTGGTCTAACAACTCCAGCTTTAGCAGTCAAACAGTTTATTGCCCTCACGTGTCCTCACCTAGGACTGCCACTCCCTCAGCAGAGTTTCTGAATACAAGGTACCCAGGTATTCCCTCTGATGGATTCAATGCAAAGTTCAGGCTTAGATCCAACTCAATTTTCATCATTAGTAGACACTAAACCTTCATACTTTATATCCTGGAGGCTGAGGTAAGAGGACACAATGCTCATCCTTTCATAGAGGGCACTAGAAGCTCTGCCTTGGTGAGAGAGACCACTCCAGTGCAGCAACATCACAGCCACCTCTCCCACCATCAGCTGCCTTTCTGTAGCTTGAGGATTTGAGGTCTCACTCAGGGTATCTTCAGAGATTATTCTGGTGAAACTGGTATTATTTCCAACCCAGGCATCCAACAGAACAGGTATTCTTTCTATTCTGGAAACTGTTCAAAAGGTTTTCAATGTTTCTACTACCAAAGGTTTTCTGGGTTTGGACTAGCTTATAAACTAAAAGATTTCAGTTTAAAAAAAAAGTGCAGAAATGATTTAAAACCAACCAAAACCCCAACACCAAAAAAGTTCACAACATTCAGCCACATGGAACAAAATACCCCGTGCGAGGATATAAAAATGGATTAACCTAAATTAAGCATTTCAGAGCCTCTGATTCCAGCTATCTGTTATCAAGAAAAGACAACTGACAACAACAGCAATCAAATATTTTAATTATGTATTTTTCCTCTCTCTCTCTCTGGTGAACCTGTTTTTCATTTTATTTTTGACACTAGTAGCTTTACTCATGATTTTAAATAAACACACATTTGTTGTCTGAGATTCATATCAGATATATCATATTATCAAAATGCTAAGAATTGCTACAGACTTTAAAAAAAAACCCTATTTACTCTGAGAAGCAGGAAGACAAGTCTTGAGATGATGTTAATCAGCATAATTCCACTCACTCAAAAGGAATTACACAATTCACACCAGCTCAGGATGTGGTTCATCTCTTTAAATTAGGATCTTGGTTTATTTAATGTCTTACTGCAGAGCTCTGAGACTCCAAAGCCACTCTGTCCTTACTTTTATCTATTTACAGATAAGCATGTTTCCTCAAACCAGCTTCAACTGCTACAGTTAAAATCTTAAAACCTGCTTAGGTCTAAAAGTTATGACTTCCTGCTGGGAATGTCTGAAAGGAGTTGGGATATTAATCTCTTTGAACAGCTCTCCTGGGAATATCTCAGTGTTTTCCCTCGATAGGATGCTTTCTGTGGAATTTGATAATCCTTGGCATTTTCAGCATTTCACACAAAGCATCATTCTTAAGGAGTGATATAGACTAGCTTTAAAATGCTATAGACTTATAGACTAGCTTTAAAATGCTCAAGAAGGACCAAGAGCTGGTTCTACCTTTACCCTGAAGACCAAATGTTTTTAACACTCTCTAACAGCAATAAAGACAAGACTTCTAAAGGAGGTGTTTAAAGGAAGGCTACCAATATGAAGTCTTCTCTTTATTGGTTGTGTGTACTCATCTTTGACAAAAAAAAACCCACAGATACAGATTTTAGCTTCTCTTCTCACAGATTGTTTTGTGTATTTTGTCCTTGGTTGCCACTTGTACCATACCAGAGCTCCTCCCAAACACGCAGCTCTCCATCCTACTGCTGGAAACATAAAATGTCTTCTCTCCTGCAAAGTCATAGTTCTAAGAGTTCACAAGTCAGAAAAGGGTCTTCAGTTCACAGACTTCAAGGTCAGCAAGGAATGTTTAGCCCTACCTTCTACCTTCTGAGCAGGCATCAAGTCCCCTGAGAAACTCCAATACCTGCTCAATAACTTCTGACCAGGTTCTAGCTCCAATTCCTAAACAACTGGCCCAAATTCATGGTCCACCAGTTGCACCACCAAGCCACAGCTGCTCTGGAAACCATACTCCAGAAATGTGTTTTCAGCCTGAGAGCAACTAGAAGTCTGGAAACAGCAATATCTACTTAGGGCCCAAAGTGTTCAGGGCTCATCACGGGAGGCGATTCAATAACGTATGGGAACACTGAGAGTCAAAGAATGTTCAGAGATGTAAATGCCTCATTTTGTAACCACAGCTTAATCAGAAAGAAGTCTTTGCTTCCTGAAGAGCATGATCTGGCCTGAGCTGGCCATTGGCACGTTGTGTATAGAGGGCCTCAAGTGCCAGATGTTCTCCTGTTTCTCAGCTGTGGTCATTTCAAACTAGCTGCACCCAAGTACTGAACTGTCTGTTATCACTTTCAGGGATCCATCTACTTCAGGCTAATGACAAAACTCACTCTTCTCACTTTATGCAAATTAAGACAGTAAATGTATTTCATTGTATGGTAAATTCACATTTTTAATGCTTATTTTTCATATTCACTTTCATTTCCTTTTAGCCGATCTAATTTATTAATTAATCAGCTGTCTGGAAATATAATCTAGCCACAGTGTATTTCATTTAATGCAATTAAAAACCCTGAATGTTTTCTGGAGGGAATGTTTCTCAAATGGAGTAGGTCTTCCCTCTGGGAATTGCTGAACAATTCAGAGCAATGTAATCCAGAGAAGAACGTTCTGGCTGATGAGTAATTTTGTTTGTTGATACTTTTCCCATAGAGAAGCTCTTTTCTGGGCAAGATAAAGGACAAAATTCTAAAACCTTCACTCAGTTACTGAGTACACCTTTCACTCAACTCCTTCCCCACAGTCCTTGGTACTGTCGTTGCCTTCTCCATTTACACTTTAAAATTCTCAGGGAGTTCAAAGGGATTTAATCTAAAGAAGGAAACAGTGAAATTCACCCCGTGCAGGAGTGACCACCAAATTCCCTCTATGGCAGGCTACTTTCAGCCCTCAAATCATATCCTAAATTGAAACTGAGTGGTGGATTTCATTCCTGTACTGAAGACATACAAAACAAATGTCATTAAGTTGCTTTAAATGAGGGACCATGATCAAATGAAACTTTTAAAAATGTCTGTGTTTTTATCCAGACAAAACCACTGCCTGTTGACACATCAGTATAGCAGGACATTGTGATATCACCATTGCTTACAATACTCTGATTATGCCACAGACAGAGGGTTAGACCTCAGTTATCTAATAATAAACATCAGGATTAGATTGTGAAGTACATGAAGGAAAGAGAGAAGGGAAAGATGCACCAATCATGTCCTATGTGCATCTGTACTTGCCTATCACAAGGCATCAGGTAACAAATGAACTTCAGATCAAACTCCAAAGAGTGCAATTTTTTAGCTAACCTGTAGCCACCATCACACACAAACTGCAGCAAGCAGAGGCCTTTGCTTTTACTAAAGCAGGGGAATTTTTTATCCAAGATCAAGAGTGGACCAATAAAAATAAACCTTTAGTACCATCTTGCAGAAACCTGCAGCTCTTCAGTTTGCTGCTCCATATCAGGGCCTGCGCAGTCTTTATCTAGACTGGAAACAAAGAGTTGGCAGGGTCACACTTTTTTCCATGTCAGCCAGTAGGTGCATTGCTGTAACTGTAGATCTTTTCAAATTCCATTAAATTGCTCAGTAGCTGTTACCTGCTCCAGCAAAGGAAGGCATAATCTAGATTATCACAAGTATAGTTAACGTATTAGTTTTGAAACCACTCAATTTACAAGTTACTGTTTTCTCTCTATTAGCTTGATAAGCATCTTAGAAAGAAGCCTTAGCTATGGCATTGTGCCCAAACTCAAAAAACCTCCAATGTACAGAAGATTTACTCAGAATTTCTGAGTACTAGTGGAGCAGGCAGAAGAAGTCTGATCCATCTTGCACTGGACACATGAAATAATTATTTATCTGTTACACTTGCAAGCTTTCTGTCTTTATTTTATTCCAGCAGTCATCACTAAGTACCATTTAAATTTTAGCTGTCATCTCCAATACCTATTTTTACCAACATAATTCATTTAATTAGCAAGATTTCCCCTCAAGGCTTATTAAACATTTGCCAGGAGCATCCTCACAGAAAGCACACCACAGGGATCACAGTTATTTGAAGCTCTCAGGTTGACACCCCTTATTTCATAACCCACCTGGGCAAGCAAAGCCAGGCCAAACAAGGATCTCACAGGATTACAAAGCTCATTTAGCACCTTTGCCAGCAGATTAAGACAGAGTTCACACACACTAGACTCTTCTCTGCACTCAGTGGAGTGTGCAAAACTTTACAGCAAGGTACCTCCATGGTGAACATGTTGGTTTAATTGACAGGAGGAGATCATTTTGTCTTATGATCTTAAAGGTCTTGATGATCTTAAAGGTCTTGATGATCTTAAAGGTCTTGATGATCTTAAAGGTCTCTTCCAACCTAAAGGATTCTCTGATTCTATGATTTTAAGTAGTTCACAGTTTTAACTAGCAGCATGCCTTTAGATCCTCCACCACTTAAACCACAAATTTCAATCCAAAGAGGATGCAGAAGGCTGTCCCAGCAGATATTTGGCCTGAATTTGAGCTCCTGAGGATTGTCTAAACCAAGCACAATTCTGCTGAAGTCACTGCCCAGCACGGGTGGTTACAGGGACTGGACTGCCCCTGGAGCAGTGGGGCCAGTCTCACAAAGCCACCCCAAAGACCAGTTTCACTGCCACTGGGCACAGCAAACTTGGAAAATGTAGCCTAGATGCTGCCAGACCTGCCTGGACAGGGCCTTGTGTGAAACAGCTTCAAGTCAACTGCAAAGCAGGACACGCCACGTGAAGGAAACCACACAAGCAGGAGGTCAAGGCAGCTGCTTTGACTGCAGCAGACACTTTGTGAGTGTTCCACATGAGGAAGTGGTCGTGCAGGTGGCTAGTTAGCTGTCTGCCATCCAAAAAACTGCACAAATCTGGCCTGCTGTGCTGCAGCAAGGCTGGAGGAATCTCAGTGCCTCTTGCAAAGCCATGGATGGCAGGTGGGAGCTGCCACAGTTCTACTGCAAAACCTGACACAGGATTTGTTTCCACCTCTCTCATCCTGCAACTGATCCTCCCCTCCAAGCAGCAAACTTTTCACATCAGGTCACTTGTTTTTTTTTGATCTAGGAATAGGAGATGGGAAGTCTGGGCCTGCTGCTTCTCCTCTTCAAACAACAAACCAGAACTAAACCTGGGAAGTAGGTCTAGGATCAGCTGCCAAGTTCAATGTGATGCTGATTCCAAGGAATGTGTTTCATTCTCCTTTCAAGACCCAGGTGCCCTTCACTTTTACTGTCATTTCTCATAGATTGCAACCACATTGCAAAAAAAAACCCTACAGCCCCAATGTTCCTAGCCTCAAAAGACTCTAGATGGAATATGGCAACACAGACTGCCTGTAATTACAAAGTCAGATCATAGGATGTTTATCAAAAGGACCTAATTTACTGTATTAAATTTCTCACAGTTTTCTGTGTAGGTGAAGACTGGGATGCTAGAGATGCATGGAAAGACAGGTCAGTGGTTGAGTACCTAGAGCTGAAGAACTTGCTTGCAGGAGAAAATAATTACATAAGCAAAGTTGAAAACCCAAAGGCATTGAAGGCAGACAGAACCATTTGAACAGTTTTTTTCTGTGCCTGCCTGTACATGACACCTGCTTTTTAAATTTAACCATCTTAGAGCAGAGTTCCTCATTATACACAGCAATGGAGACATTCACCTGCAGAGAGCTACCAGTTTGAATGCACTGCTGAAGGACCCTCTGTTTCATGAAGAAATGTGAGAATGAAGTATTGTGTAAACAGGAACCTTTGTCTATTCCACAGCCCAGAAATATCTATTCAAATAGGAAGGGTGAGAAGATTTAAATAAAGAAGTTCAACTGAAAAGGAAGATTTAAATTGTATCTGATCCCTGGGTGTTAAGCATGGAATAAAGTGAACTTCCCATTCTTTGTAAAAAACACCCTGGTGGTGCCCTACATGGCTTGTTTGGCTGCTACACAGTGCTGAGCACCTGAAATGCCCCTGATTTCAATGGGAGATGAGAGCACTCAGCACTGCATGGCAGCCAAATGAGAGAAGGAGCAGTCTCCCAGAGACACCAAAGCTCTCTGCTGAGAAGGTGTGGATTTAAACAGAGTTGGCAAAGCAGTAAGTGAAAAAGAGAAGATACTCTGTGTGTGCCTGAGTTGCATAACACTGTCTTATCATTCTGGTGGCTCTTCTCTGGACA
>NW_008595825.1:0-8496 GCF_000691845.1 Merops nubicus
ACTGAAAAACTTTTTCCTAACATCTAAGGAATGGGAGGGGAGATGTTCCCCTGGCCCAGCCCATGCAGCCCCAGCCTCCAGCTCTGCCTCTGGAGTGCTGGGACAAGGACAGAGGCTTCCTTCAAAGAGCAGCCTTCTGTTCTGAGCTCTGGATGGTGGGGCAGCACTTTCCTTGGGGAGGGTGTTCAATCATTGCTTTGCTCCAGGGGTGATGTGAGAGTCATGCTAAGCAGACTCTGCAGCAGCACCACAGGGATTGCTTTGGCCCTTCAGTGCCAATGGGATTCTGGTTTTAATCAAGTATAATTCAGCATCAGGCTCAGTAAATAGCAGGATGTGTCAGTGCATTGCAGAGTTTCCTCTGTGTCATTTTTAAATGAGCTTTTAGCAAGTTGGTGTTAACCTCCTGGAGCTTCCAGAAGGGAATGCAGCAAAAAGCACCTTTTCTAAAAGTACCAGGGAACAACTGATCTTTTTCTAGCACTTCTGTCTCTGCTCCCTCTCAGTCTTCCCTGGCTGTTAATCTGAGCAGGCAGTTCCCTGGTGTTTGCTTCTGGAGGAGGAGGAGGAGGAGGAAGAAAAGCCTATTCAGTCTCAGTACAGCCTGTGGCATCTAGAAACAAGGAGCATTTGTGAAATGAGTGGTGAAAAGCTGCCTCTGAGGGCAGCCATGGGACTGCACAGAAGGAAATTATGTGCTCAGTGAGGTTTTGCTAAGGAGCAGTGATGAAACAGGGAGAGCAGCAGGAGACCTGCTGCCCCTTCCCAAATTCTGCCCCTTTCTCCAGCACAGGCACTGAGGATTCACCCCTGTCGGTGCCACTGCAAGGCAGGAGTGCTGCAGGACCTCTGAGCCATGGCATGGTTGATTGCTGGGATGCTCCAGGGCCTCAGCCCTGCCCTGGGAGGTCCTGAGCTCCTCTCAGAGGCCTTGTGCCTGCTGACAGTGGGGATGAGGCTTGGAGTGCTGCCTTTCTGCAGGGCCTTCCTCTTCTCCTTATTGAGGTCTTCAGGCTCTGTCACATTCGTGGTTCTGCAGGGACCCTGTTCAGAGGCACATAAGCCTTCTGCTTTCTTTCAGTACCCCTCCCCAGATCACCTGCTGGCTGTTCACAGCCATGATGTTCTCCTCTACTCTGGTCTGGTGAGACCCCCCCTGGAGCACTGCATCCAGTTCTGGAGCCCCCAGGACAAGAGGGACGTGGAGCTGCTGGAGCGTGTCCAGAGAAGAGCCACGAGAATGATCCGAGGGCTGGAGCAGCTCTGCTGTGAGGACAGACTGAGAGAGTTGGGGCTGTTCAGTCTGGAGAAGAGAAGGCTCCCAGGGGACCTTATTGTGGCCTTCCAGGATCTTAGGGGGGGCTACAAGAAAGCTGGGGAGGGACGTTTTAGGATATTGAGTAACGACAGGACTGGGGGGAATGGGGCAAAGCTGGCAGTGGGCAGATTCAGGCTGGATGTGAGGAAGAAGTTCTTCCCCAGGAGAGTGGTGAGACCCTGGGATGGGTTGCCCAGGGAGGGGGTTGAGGCCCCATCCCTGGGGGTCTTTAAGGCCAGGCTGGAGGAGGCTCTGGGCAGCCTGATCTAGTGGGAGGTGTCCCTGCTCCTGGCAGAGGGGTTGGAACTGGGGGATCCCTGTGGTCCCTTCCAACCCTGACAGATTCTGATCTGTTTGAGCAGAGGACTTTAGAGCCCTAATGGCTCAATGGTTGGACTTGATGATCTTGGAGGTCCCTTTCAACCTATGATGTTGAGTGTGTGCCAAGGTGGGGTCCTGAATGGGCACATTTTGTGACCTGGAGGTACAACCAGCTGCTTGCTCCCTGGACAGTCAGTGCCCAGCATGTTTGCAGGCTTGGAGTCCCACCAGGCAGCTGTGAGACCCCCTTGGCATTGAATCACAGAACAGTTTGGGTTGGAAAGGACTTGTAAAGTTCATCCAGTCCAACCCCTGCAGGGAGCAGGGACATCTGCAGCTAGAGCAGGGTGCTCAGAGCTTGGTCCAACCTCACCTGGGATGGTTCCAGGGATGGGGCAGTGACCACCTCTCTGGGCAGCCTGGGCCAGGGGCTCACCACCCTCAGCATCAAAAGTTTCTTCCATCTGTCTAGTCTAAATCTCCCTCTCAGTTTCAAACCATCACCCCTTGTCCTGCTACACAGGCCCTGCTATAACATCTCTCCCCAGCTTTCTTAAAGGCCACCAGAAGGTCTCCCTGGAGCCTCCTCCTCTCCAGGCTGGACAACACCACCTCTCTCAGCCTTTCTTCCAACAGAAGGAAAGAATGGCTTCTTCCTTTCTGTCTGAAATGAGAGGGACAGAGGAGGGTGGTACTTTCTCAGCTGCTGCACACACCCTTAGCTCTGCATCCTCCTCTGAGGTTGTACCTCTCCAGCACACAGCATCAGCCTTCAGCAGGCTTTGCTCAGGTGCCTGCACTCCATGCCCCCTGTCAGGAGGCTTCTAGCTGTGACTTCCCTTGGTCCTGAGCACCCTGAGGCTCTAGGGTTTGATTAAATCCAACTTTGACTGTGCCTGCTCAGGCTTTCTGATCAAGTTGTGATGAAAATATAATACAGGCTCCCCCACCTCTCATACCTGCTTTGTTCATGTGGTGGCTGTGAGGCTTAGCAAACAGGTATTTCTCATCTGCTTTGAGGTCTTTGTCTAGAGGATGCTCTAGAAATCCACAGGATTGTTATTTGGATGCAAGTAGGCCTGAAATACTGTTACCTTCCTGCAGACGTGAGGAATGAGTCTAATAAAACCCAATTTAACAGAGTGCTGCAGAATCAGACTTTCTCCTGAGGGCTCTGTAATATCTTACATAGTTTCATTTTCATTATGAAGAAGTATTGATCTGTTCTTTGAGTCGGGTCTGTTGGCACAGAGAGTGCAGAGCATCTTGGAGCCCAGGGTGGTTGTTCCAGTGAGCTGCTGACCTCTGCTTCAAGAGCAAAATCCCTTCCAGGCAAAAGCTGGCTTCAGAAAAGTGCTCTGCTGTGGCAGCATCGATTTTAACCTTGGGGGAGGATGCTGACAGGTCCATCTGGATGGGAGTGAGAGGTTTGGGGCTGCTGATGTCCCTTGTGTGAGGCATCTGGGGCTGGGAGGGGAGCACTGATGGGATGCTCCTTCCCAAGGCTGGCTGCATCCAGCAGCCACGGCCCCGTGGGTCTTTGCCTGCTGGGTGACTGCTTCTGTAAGCTCACAAGCCAAAAACTCAATGCCTGGCTGTGGCCAGTGTCCTCTGAGCAGGTCACAGAATAGCTGGAAGTTCCCTCAAAGACATGGACTCAGCTTATGAATCCAGGTTCTCCATGAAGGGAACTAAGAGGAGGTCAGGGGTTGCTTTCAAAAAACGATCCCCAAATCCTCACGGAGCAAGTTTAGGTGCAGCAATACAGATGGTTCTGTTGGGTTTGTTTCTTTGAAGCACAGTTGAGGTCTTTATTCAGCTGTTGAAGGTGCTTCTCCTTCTCTCCTGTGGTTGAGAGAGCCCTGCTCATGCTCAGGAGCAGCCGTGTCACAATGTGCCCTGAACCTCAGGGGCAGGACGAGTGTTTTGTTCCTGGGGCCTCTGGTGACACTGGGTAGCAATCCTCCCCAAGGTGCCTTCCCTACCTGCTGCCCTTACATCTGCAGAGGGAAGAAATTTGCTCCCCAATGCTTCAGGCTGGTGCCATTAGAGGTTTAATTTGTGCTGGTGATTGTGTTTGACTGACTGTGGCTGTCTCCTGCTCCCCTCGGGTGGCTCTGGGGGCTGTGTGCTCCTTGTGTGTCCCTTCTGGACAGTCATTAGCAGTCTGGAGGCTCTCATTAGGGGTAGGGTTTTATTTCTGCACTGCTCAGCTTTCCCTCTGGAGTTCTGCAGGGCTAACACCATCTTTTCCTCTGCCTGTTGTGCTGGAGGTGCAGATCACAATGGTTTAACAAGCACCTTAGCCCCAGGCTCCTGCAGCCCACAGTCCCACAGCCTTCCCCAGCCCTGCCAAAACCTTCCCCCCTCCTCCCTGCAACGAGTTCTCTGCCAGGCATCAGGACTTGCAGCAGAAGTTGGTGGCTTGGGAAGTTTGTCTGAGCTTGGTGGTGTCAGTGTCCTGCAGAGGAGCCACCCTGCTTCCTTCCTGCAGCTCTCCACCAAGCCAGCTTTTCTTCTGTAGCCTACGAGTGGACTTGGGAATGATTTGGGGGAATCCTTTACTCTTCTTTCTGCAGCCCTGTGTGGCACTGAGCTGTACCAGTGGCTGCACAGCACAGGAGAGGGTGACACTCTGATTTGGAGCCTGAAGCCTGTTTTGGGTGGCGGCACAGGGGAGGATGCCCACAGCAGCTGGCAGACTGGCACTTCAAGAACTGTGCTTCTTCAGAGCAGAAAAGGGCTTTCAGGTTACCTTCAGCAGGTTAGCAGCTCCACACCACTTCTTGGCAAATGTGAGCTCTTGCTGTGAACCATTTTTACAGCTGTGATGGAGCTTTGCTCTTTTACACCCTGCTCAGGGCACCATTCCTGTCCCCATCCCTCTCCCCCTGGGGCCGTTGCCTTCACGAGGCAGCTGGGGCAGGGAAGGGGCTTTGCAGGTAGCCAAAGGCTTCTGAGCCAGCTGGCACAGGGCTGCCCTGGCAAGGCAGCACAGCGTGGGGCCAGGCACCATGCCCAGCAGCCACGCTCCCTCCCCGTGCCCATCTCCTTCCCCTGCCTGCCTGCTGTGACTCCAGCCGTGTGCCAGCTCTGCAGGAGGCCCTGGCTGGCACTGCAGAGCTCTGTGACGTGGCAGGTCACTCCTGGCAGCACAGCCCATGCTCCTCTGCCCCACGGGCACTCCTGCTCCAGTTGTTTCCTCCTCCAGTCAAGGTCAGGTTGTCACTGTCCCCAGCTGGGCACGTGGAGGTGACCTGGGAGGTGCCAACATTCCCTGACCCTACCATTCAGCAGCTGGAGTTAGAATCATAGAATCCTTTAGGTGGGAAGGGCCCTCCAGGATCATCAAGTCCAACCATTGAGCCATTAGGGCTCTAAAGGCCTCTGCCAAAACAGATCAGAATCTGTCAGGGCTGGAAGGGAGCACAAGGATCCCCCAGTTCCAACCCCTCTGCCATGAGCAGGGACCCCTCCCACTAGATCAGGCTGCCCAGAGCCTCCTCCAGCCTGGCCTTAAAGACCCCCAGGGATGGGGCCTCAACCCCCTCCCTGGGCAACCCATCCCAGGGTCTCCCCACTCTCCTGGGGAAGAACTTCTTCCTCACATCCAGCCTGAATCTGCCCACTGCCAGCTTTGCCCCATTCCCCCCAGTCCTGTTGTTACTCCATATCCTAAAAAGTCCCTCCCCAGCTTTCTTGTAGCCCCCCTAAGATCCTGGAAGGCCACAATAAGGTCCCCTGGGAGCCTTCTCCTCTCCAGACTGAACAGCCCCAACTCTCTCAGTCTGTCCTCACAGCAGAGCTGCTCCAGCCCTCAGATCTTTGTTCAGTATCTGTGCTGCTCCCAGGGCTGATGGGCAGCAGTGCCCAGAGCTGCTGGGCACCAGCCTGAGTGGGTCCCTGAGCAGACACAGGGTGCTGGCACCAGCCCACATTTCCCCTCTGCTTTTATTAAATTGCACAAAGACAGGGAAAGTGGTTTACAAGATAAATACTTATTTGATATGGGAATTGGTTCGTGGGTTTGGTTTTGGTTGTTTTGGGTTTTTTTTTTTACTTTCCTGTGCAGAAGAAATAATAAAAGCCTGGAGAATCTGCCTGCCTAGGGGTAACCCCCTCGATTTGCAGACTTAGCTCCAGGGATGCACTTGTGTGGCCCATGTAGATCTGTGGCCTGTGTTTTGTTCAGAGAATTAGGAATCTTAGCCCTGTGGTGTCAGGGGGGATACCAGGCAGCTGCCTGACAGGCAGCTCCTCATCTCCTGAAGGGAAACTTCCCTCCCCCCCTCACTGTTGCTGCACATCTGGAAGGAGGATGTAATCCCTGGTGCCCCCCAGCAGGATTTTGTCTGCTGGGTCTCCAGATCAGCTCTTTGATGAGCCAAGAACAACATCTCCCAGCAGTTCAGACTAAGGACAGGTCCTTGCAGAAAAGTGTCTTCAGGCATGACTTGCCCACCCCACCACAGCCTTCTGGAAAGCTGCCTTGAAAGGAGCAGGAGGGTTACATGAAGCTTCTTTCCTGGTCCTAAAAGACAAGCTGGGATGTTCCATCAGGCAGGCTGCCTTTATGGAAATGTTTTGACCAGGTTTATAAAGCAGGAGAGGGTTTCACCAGGTTTATAAAGCAGGAGAGGGTTTGTCCAGGTTTATAAAGCAGGAGAGGGTTTGTCCAGCATTTTCCCCAGCTCAGTTGCCTATTTCCTAGAAGATATGAAAAGTGCTCATGGGGAGGTATAAAAATATGCTCAGTTTGCAGGAAGGAAATGTGAAGATGGTGCTTGGGGCCAGGGCAGGAGGAAAGCAGAGGGGTCATATTCCCCTGGGAAGGGCAGTGAAGACTTTGAGGATTTCCTCTCCTCTTCAGGTTTCTTGGGTTTTCTCCAGTTCTGCTTTTGAGGTCATTTCATGTTCTGAAAGTTGTTTTTATTTACTTTTTAAACTTGTTCTCCAAGTTCCTGAGGAGTCAACCACTTTCCTACAGCTCCCTGCTTCACTCAGTGGCTCCTGTTGTTGTTTTCTCAGCCCCCCAAGCTCTTTGCAAGAGCTTCCTTCATGTCTGCTGTCCAAGCCCTTCAGCTGGTACCCCCTGTTGGCCTTTTGGCACTGGGGCAGAGCTGGTGTTCTTCGCTCTTGTTGGTTTCAGTGCATCTCAGCCCCCCAATCTCTTTTCAAGGGCTTCCTTCATGTCTGGTGTCCAAGCCCTTCAGCTGGTACCCCCCCTTGGCCTTGTGGCACTGGGGCAGAGCTGGTGTTCTTCCCTCAGCCTCCTGGAGTGAAGGAGCACGTGTAGGAGCAGCCTTGGCTCTGAAGGGCTGGGTGGCAGTTGTGGGAGTGCCTGGCAGCTCTGTGCAGGGGTGGGGATTGGGGGTGATGCAGAACAAGCTGAGGTTGGTTCTGTTTGTGGGCTCCACTGTGAAGATGGCTTCATTGGCTCATGCCTTTGGGAGGGTGATTGCTCCATGGTCAGAGGCATCTTTTGACTCAGCAGTACCCATGGAATTCTGAGTGTTGGCAGGACTTGGTGCTCAGCTGCTGCTTGCCTAAATATCTCCTCTGGGCCCGTGGGGGTGATGCAGAACAAGCTGAGGTTGGTTCTGTTTGTGGGCTCCACTGTGAAGATGGCTTCATTGGCTCATGCCTTTGGGAGGGTGATTGCTCCATGGTCAGAGGCATCTTTTGACTCAGCAGTACCCATGGAATTCTGAGTGTTGGCAGGACTTGGTGCTCAGCTGCTGCTTGCCTAAATATCTCCTCTGGGCCCGTTTCAGTCTGCCTGGGATTCTGCCCCTTTTGATTAGCTCCATGGCACTGAAGTTTTGTAATAAATCAAAACTGTACCACTTTATTTGGATCCTGTAAGCCTTTAATGCAGCAAGTTGCCTGACCCAGCAGCTGGTGCAACGAGGCAGAAATCCTGCAGGATTTGAAGTGGTTTCCCTGTCTAACAGCCCTGCTGGATCCTGCTGGTTGGGCTCTTCCTGGGTTTGTGATGCTTCTTTGCATAGCTCCTGGTGACAGATCCATTTCTGGGCGTTGTACCCCGGGGTACATCCCACTGAGGCACCAAAAAGGGATGGGGATGGCTGGAGGGAAGTGGTGCTGGTGCTCCTTCATGTTGCAATCCCAGCAGCAGCTTCATGGGGGGTGCCTGGGCTTGCACCCTAATTTCCATCCTCCTGCAGAGCTTTCCCATGCCCCTGGTTTTGTTTCCTTTCTAGTGCACTACCAGAAGATCATCCACAGGGACATCAAGCCTTCCAACTTGCTTTTAGGAGATGATGGGCATGTGAAAATTGCAGATTTTGGG
The DNA here is from genome assembly GCF_000691845.1 of Merops nubicus. Taxonomy (NCBI): domain Eukaryota; kingdom Metazoa; phylum Chordata; class Aves; order Coraciiformes; family Meropidae; genus Merops; species Merops nubicus. Next base: position 7,953 of record NW_008595825.1, read on the forward strand.
GTCAGCAACCAGTTTGAAGGGAGTGATGCCCAGCTCTCCAGCACGGCAGGGACACCAGCCTTCATGGCACCAGAGGCCATTTCGGACACGGGCAAGAGCTTCAGTGGGAAGGTAGGTCACAGCTGGGGGCTCCTGGCACCCCCAGCATGGCACAGAGGGCAGCACCAAGCTGCAGCCTTTCGGGTGGTGCACACTGGGGTTGTTAGGAAGGGAAACCAAAGCTCTTAACTCTGTGTTCAGCCCAGAGAGTTCACGTTGGCTGGTCTTTGTGCAGCAGGCTCTGCTGTGGATCCCTGCCCAGAGAGGAGACATATTAGAGTCCTTTTGCTGCCCCAAGGGAAAGGAAGAAACTCTTGATTGTCTTCCAAAAGAACCATGAGGCACAGGGAGCTGCTGGACACCAATGTCATGTCTTGGGCCACTGGAAGCAAGGGGCACCATGAAGCCCTGTGGTGGAATCATAAAATTCTTTACGTTGGAAAAGACCTTTAAGACCATTGAGTCCAACTCTTAACCCAGCACTGCCAAACCCACCACTGGCCTC
>NW_008595825.1:8618-11441 GCF_000691845.1 Merops nubicus
CTCCAGGCTCCTGTCAGGAGCTGTGCAGAGCCAGAAGGTCTCCCCTGAGCCTCCTTTGCTCCAGGCTCAGCACCCCCAGCTCCCTCAGCTGCTCCTCCCCACACTTGGGCTCTAGACCCTTCCCCAGCAGCTTTGTTGCCCTTCTCTGGCCACGCTCCAGCCCCTCAAGGTCCTTCTGGGAGTGAGGAGCCCAAAGATGACCCCAGGATTTGAGGGGTGGCCTCACCAGTGCTATGTCCAAGGGGATGATCCCTGCCCTGGTCCTGCTGGCCAAACTATTTCTGACACAAGCCCATTCACTGTTGGCCTTTTGGCCCAGGTCCTCACAGGACTGGCTGATGTTCAGCCAGCTGCCAACCAGCACCCCCAGGTCCTTTTCCACCAGGCAGCTTCCAGCCACTCCTCCCCACGCCTGGATCATGGCAGGGGGTGGTTGTGAGGCAGATGTGGGAAGACTTCTGAGGTTCAGTTCCCCTTGGTTCAACCCTGGATGGTGTCACCTCCTGCAAGAAGGGGCTGCTTGCTGGTCACTGCCCTCCACAGCAAGGACAAGGATAGCAGCAGCTGGCCCAGCACAGTCCTCACCCCCCAGGCCCCTTTTGGAGCCCAACTTCAAGGAGGCTCTGCACAATGGAACAGAAAATGTTAAGTGCATACAGATGATGTTTTGTGAGCTGGTGGGAAAATCCAGCTCCTTCAGACCATCTCTGGGTTGCATCTCATTTACTGCCTGTGCATGTTTTCTTTCAGGCACTTGATGTATGGGCCATGGGAATTACCCTCTACTGCTTTGTCTGTGGGAAGGTAAGCTGGCTCCCAGGCACCAGAGCCCTGCCCAGTGGCTTTTGACTCATTCCTTTCCATAGAAAGGCAAATAGCACAAACAAAGACCTTCCTTCTGCAAGCTCCTGTTTCCCCACATCACCCTGCAGGTGAGAAGGGGCTGACATGGTGCTCTGTGGAAAGGATGGTTCCTAGAGTTGCCTGCTGTGCTCTCAGGGGTTGTTTGTGCCACAAACCCCATCAGCAGCACCCTCAGCATTTTGTTTGGGGGTACCCATACTGCCTGGATTGAGAAACAGCCTTGTCAGAGTGTGGAGGGAGCCACAGGTTTGCTCCCAAGCCACTGCAGCACTTCAGCAATCCAGGTTACAGAAAGCTCTGACTGCCAGAGCTAAGCTGGGCTGGGTGGAGACCACTTCAGCAGAGCCAGACCTGTGTCTCTAATGATGTCTTTTTTGGGCCAAATCCTCAAGTGAGAGGGTATAAGCTTGAGTTTGTGTTCTGATATAACCTCATGGTGATATTATGATATCCTCATGCTGGAGGAAAGAAAGAGGGAGCATAAAGCCAAGCACAGGGATTCATTTGCCTGTTCCACATGACCCTGTAGAGTAAATATTGTACATTTTGTGCCTGGTTTATGTTTCCTCATTTAATCTGGCCAGGCAGGGCCCAGCAGCAGCCCCCAGCCCACTAAAACAAGTGTTCCTGCTCCTTCAGTGTTGATGCAGATGTTCAGAGAACATGCTGCTGTTTGTTACTCCTGCAGCCCCCCCAGTGTTCACCACACCTCAGTTCACCACTCACCTGCCCTCCCAGGTAGGAGGAGCCAGAATCTAGATCTAAAGAAATCCAGGGTAAAAAAAGTCCTGCTGGAGAAAAAGAGCTTTGTATCCAGATACCTGAATTTAAAGGGGAAAGACAAGTGTTTTAATAGTAATACTTACTCCAAACAATGCTCATCACTGAGAGAGCTCCAGGAGGTGATACCAGCCCAGCAGGTGTCAAGGTCCCTGTTTTGCAGGTAGAAGTGGAGCAGAAATAAGGAAAAGGTGTAGTTCCTGCTCACCTGGGTGGAGGTGGATATCCCAATCCAGTTGTGTGTTCCCTAGATCCCTCTGCTGCTCTTCAGCATTTACTTTTTAATAAGGAACAAATAAATTTCTATTATATTTGGAGATTTTATTTGTTTCTAGCTCTGGGTAAAATGAAGAGAGTGCAAACAGAGTATGCTTGTGGTACATGAATGACAGAGGCTTAAGTGGTGCCAGGGTCTCTGACAACTGCAAAATCTTTTGTTTGCTTTACAGTGCCCTTTTATAGATGAATATATCCTGGGTCTTCATAACAGGATCAAGAACAAGCCTGTAGAGTTCCCTGAAGAGTAAGTAAACTTTACTCAGCTATTGTAAAATGAAGTTTAGTTTTCAGTGTTACTCACTGGGCAGCATTTAATGCCAGCAGGTCACCAAGGGCAGGTTTTCTCCTGGGTCCCTCACGTGGCTTTTGTGCAGATGATGTTGAAGCTTTACAGCTGCCTCTGCTGCTCCTGTGTCCACGTTGAGCAGACAAGGACTAAAGGGGAAGGCTCTTGAAATCTTTGAAAGCAGAGGGGTTTCACTCTGGCTCTAGGGAGTTCTGCCCTAGCTCCTTGACCCTGGAGGTGCTGGCAGCATGACTTGGCTGGAGTTTTGGGTTTAATCCCATGATAGCCACTGGAATGATTCAGTGCCTCAGTTTTCAAAAGGGATGTGGTCTCTAGACCTTGGTCTCTGAAGCACAGGCCCCTTCTGTGCTCTTACCATGGAGCTGGGATCTGATGGAAGGAGGCTTGTCCCAAGGTAGACAACCACAGCGTTGTCCATCCCCACTCCTTTGCCTCCTCCAACACTCCAGGAAGATTTGGGTTTGTCTTGTGTGCTGGCACACAGGGCTACTTATAAAAAAAACCCAAGAAATTTATTTACCTACTTGATATTGAGAGGCTGCCCCCCACCCTGCTTTGGTCAGGGAAGGAGGGGGCAAGACAAAGACAATGGG
>NW_008595825.1:11472-17372 GCF_000691845.1 Merops nubicus
TGAGGGGTTGAGGGATGAGAAGTTTTGGTATTGGCAGAGGAGCCCCACAGGAGATAATGACACTCAGTGTGTGCTCAGGCTCTGCCACTGAGCCACCACACCTTGCCCTTCATGTCTTGGCCACCCCTTGGCCCTCCCTCCATCTCCAGACCTCTGGTGACTTCTTGTCAGGGATTAATTTGTTTCTTCTGGTTGCTGTGAAATGAAATAGCCAAAGCTGGACTCTTTTATTTCCCTTCCCAAATAAGCACAGTGTTAACACAAAGAATTTTTTACCTTCTGGACCTTCCTCCTCATTCTAATAAAAAAGTGGAGTTAAAATGACTTGATTTAAAATAAGATGAAGAGATGAAAACTGGAGCAGAAAGCACACCTGGTATTAGAGGAGAAGGGAGGGATGTTGTCAGGCAGCCTGTGATATGTGATATGATAGATTGTATCTATCATCTTTTACACAATTTTTTTGTGAGCTGCTCACTGGAATGTCAGACACCCCCAGTGGAGGGCTGGGCCTCTGCCTTGGCAGTCCCAGGCTTCCTCCTGAGTCTGCAGACAGCAGTGGGCACTCAGGCTGCCCTAGTTTAGACCTCTGCAGCAGATGGGGTGACTCTGAGGGCTCTGAGGCTGCATCCATCACCTCCCCCCTGACTGAAGCCCAACCACTGCAGACAGCTTGGCAGGAGCCACCTCTGCTCACCTGGTGGAGCCCACCCTGAGGATTCTGTGCAGCACAAGGTCAGGCCACTGGTTAGGTGGCAGCCCCAGTGGTGGGTTGGGGGCAATTCTGGCAAGCCAGCACCCTGCTCTTGGTGAGGTTCTACAGCTAACCAGCCTGCAGGTGTTGGGACTATGAAACCTGGTGCTGCTACGTGGTCCTGTTCCCACCAAAACCCAGTGCTTGGTCTCCACAGCACTGCAGCAAAGAGGAAAATAGTTGATGTTTCTGTGGCAGCCTCCTCAATGCCTGCCTGGATCCTGGCAGAAAGCCCATCCTCCCTCAGCCATCCTGTGTTTGGGTTTGCAGGCAGCTCACAAGTGACTGCTCCCATCTGTCTCTGCAGTGAGTTATTAACTTTTAATGGGCTGGCTGGGTTGTGCTAAGAACCTTCTCTTCATTCAGACATTTCCTTCAGTGGTAATTGGGCTGTGTGATTTATTTGGATTTCTCAGTGACCTGCTCTCTAAAAAGAGCTGCAGCACCCCTGGGGAAGTGGTTGGAGGGACAGAGTTACTGGGTGTTGGTGGCTGTGTAAACTGCATCTATTAGTTAGATAAAGGCAGTTACAGAGCTGCCCATAAAGCTGGAATTCACTGGACTGGATCCACCCTGACCTCCCACAGCATTAGCACCTCACTACAGTTAGGAATATTTTGGTTTCAATTTATTTCACCATGGCTACAGGAGACACGTTCCTGTTTGCAGCCAGTCCATGGAAACAGCCCTTGCCTGTTTCCTGACAACCTCCAGGGCAGAGCTGGAGCTGACTGTACTGGTGGCATTGTCCCTTCCCTTCCCCTGGAGACATGGGGGTAAATATTTACTGCTCTGGAGTTCTCATGCATGTCAGCGAGTCCTTGGCATGACAGAAGGTAGATGGGGTGAGCTCACACCCTGACAGTCCTGGCATGACTGAAAAGCAAGCTGGAGAAGGTTCTGTCCAGACATGTACTAAGAGAGCCAGAAGCTCTGTGTGGTTCCTCCTGGGGAAGAGCTGAAGTCCAGGGCAACGTTCCCTGACCTGCAGGCACCCTGTGAAATGATCTGTGATGCTGGCAGCCCTCCCAGATGGGTGCTGAGCTGTGTGATGCTGGGTGTTTTCCTGGGTGCTGTGACAGAGCTATGACTGTGAGAAATTCCAGACAGTGCAGGCTTCTCAGATGAGAAATGTGTGCACAGAATGGAGAGAAGGAACAACAGAGGCAGGATGAGTGATCTGTTGAACGTCCATAACCCACCTGACACTTCATGATCCTGTTTACAGGGCTTGTTGAGGGTGCTGAGCCCCTGGCCCAGGCTGCCCAGAGAGGTGGTCGCTGCCCCATCCCTGGCACCATCCCAGGGGAGGTTGGATGGGGCTCTGAGCACCCTGCTCTAGCTGCAGATGTCCCTGCTCAGTGCAGGGGGGTTGCACTAGATGATCTTTACAAGTCCCTTCCCACCCAAACCAGCCTGGGATTCTTTTCTTTATTAGACTAACCCTGTGTTGCAGAGAAATCAGCTGAAAAATAGCTGAAATGTTAGAAATGTTAGGTGGTTGCACATCCTGTTTCTTGTCTTTTAAATAAAGCTGTCACCAGTGAAATCTGATGTCTTTAAAAACACCATCTCACCTGCCCCTCAGCGTGGTCCTCCCTTGTCTGCCCTGCTAAAGGCACTGTCACTCCCTGTGGCTGTTCCTCTGTGCCTGGAGCTCCTCTCAAGAGCAGCACCATCCTTCCCATTCCCACCTAAACCATCACCAGCAGTGCAGCCTAGGGAGAAGCCTCTGAGGACTCATCCTGCCCTGCCCCTTGTCTGGGCTGTGTTGCCTCTGTGCTGAAGACCCCTGACACAACAACTGGGTGGATGGTTGGGCTTGATGACCTTAGAGATCCTTTCCAACCTTAATGGTTCTGTGGTTCTATGAACTCTGAAAGTGTCCAGACTTTAAACCAAGCCTGCTCTCCAACCCTTCCCACTGAACAAGCAGCATTCCCTTGGAGTTCAAACTCCCCTAACCAAAGTCCACATAAAGCATTCATAAATTATTCAACAGCAGCTCTGTTTTCATCAGACTCTTAATATCCCTTACTGTGATGTGATCTTCATTTGGGTCTGTGAGCATTCAGTCCCTTGGGGGGTGCAGAGGAGGTGGGCACAGCACCTTGTCCTCATCCATCTTTTCAGTCTGAAATCCAGCCCTGCTGGGGAATGACATTTTATGCTGCCAAGTCCCTTCTCCATGCAGAAACACAGCTCCATTTGTGATGCAGACTTCCAACTGCCTAACACAATCCTGTCATAGGCTGGCATTTTATTTCAGTAGCACTTTGGAGAGGTCAAGAGTGTTCCAGAGACGTTGACTGCATCGTGAGCAACACAAGTCCTTGAAGCCTTTGGTCTAGAGGGCCAGACTGCAGGGCCAAGGACCTGCAGGATGATGGGAATAAGGTGGCTTCTAGGTTCAGGCACTCTAGAATTTACATCTTGGAAATAGTGTTCAATAAATTAAATGGATTTCTCTTAGTCTCAGCTGTTCATTCCCTCCTTATGGCACCCCAAAACTGAGCTATGCAGGTAGGAAGTATGGAGTGACTGAACATGGCAGCAATTTAATTAGCAAGACCTGAGTTTAGCTGGGAACTTGGGTGTCAAATGTGGTCACTCCTGGTGTGACTCCAGCAAATCAAGTTGTGCTGTTCTCCTGTCACAGAGCCCAGCTCTAGTTCTGCTCTGGGTAACACTTGTCCCAGAGTCTGTCCTCTGAAATTCCCCTGTACTAACGTGGGCTATTGTATTGTGGTGTCTTTTCAATGGTCCTTAGCTCCATTCAGCTGATCTCTTGTCCTGCACGTTGAGGGGAGCACTCACCAGTCCCTGGCTCACTGTGTGCTGCTGTTTTCCTTTCTCAGGGCACAGATCAGTGAGGAGCTGAAGGAACTGATCCTGCGTATGCTTGACAAAAACCCTGAGACGAGGATCACAGTCCCTGAAATTAAGGTAAGGTGGAGGTTGGTGGTATTTTTCTCAGTGGATTTTGTTGTTCCTTTGGTACCCTCTAATGGGGCAGAGCTGTTCCTGGTGTTTGGTTTTGGAGCCCTCTCTGGCACGCTGCCTTGGAAAGGGGGAGTGCTTGTTCTGCAGCATGTAACAGCTCTGTCCCTGCTGCTTGCTTGGGGAATATTGACAAAAGCTTTCTTGTTTCCTTATTTAAATGAAAATGACTCAAAAGCTGGCTGATCTACAGTGAAGCCTTGGGAGAATCCTCGTGGGGACTGCCAGCTGCAGAGCCTGTGCTCTCAGTGTTGGACCTACAAGTGTGTTCCTGCCCTGGTGCCTGCGTGGTCAGCAGCCTGGAGGCAGCACATTTATCAGCTGGACTTTGGGGATGCTTCTTAACACAGAGACAGACTAAAGCTGGTAGAGAACAATGCTTTGCAGGGGTTGGCTTCATTCTGGGTTTGCCTGAGCTTTCTGTCCTCCTGTCACCCCTTGCTGAGAGCTTGGACCTGTTGGAGACACTCATGATTTCCAGACATCCATCAGCATCCTCTGCAGGGCACAAACCTCTTCTTTGCTTTGCCTCAGGCCACCACCAACACATTTACCACCATAGCTAACAGTAGGACAGAAAAAAAGGTGACATCCCTCCCCTCCATGCCTAGAAGGCCACAGCCTCCCTGGTGGGAAGTCCTTTGGAGCTGTATTTAAGGGATTTCACTTGGCAGCTCTTGCAGCTGCTTCATGTGGAGCCCTGGTAAGATCCAGCAGAGCTGGGTGCTGGGTCTTGCCCCAGGCTGTGCACTGAAGGTCCTTGTTGTGCTGGAAGACTTGTGTTCAGTGCTGAAAGAGCCACGTGTCTCCAATGCCAGCTCTAACACAGCTTTCCTCTTATTCACCCCCAAGGAAACCATCCCCTGAGAGGCAGTAGGAAAAGAGCAGCTTTCCTCTGCTCTTCCCTCAAGTAAGATGATGGCCAAGCAGCTTCATGGCAGAGGTGGTGCAAGCCAGACAAATGTTCTTCTGCTGGCAAGCATTAGCTTGGTGCTGCTGCTCATACATGATCATTTATAACTCATAAATCTCTGTCTGCATTGAAGAGAAACATGGCAAAAGCTGGAAGGAGGTGGAAAATTTCTCTAAGGGGGATAAGCTGGACAAATGTCTTAACAGCTCTGCCCAAGTGGGTTTGGGATTGCTGTTCATCATCCAAATAAATCAAGCAAATGGTTTTGTCTGAGGGACATTGAACATATGTTGAGACCCAGTTCTCTTCCCAGCTGAAATGTTTGCAGGCCACAGGTAGGCTGTAGGGCTTAGTGCTGTCAAGGGTTAGACTAGACAAATGACCTTGACTATTAACCCCTCTGCCTTCCCAAAGGGAAAAAGGGAGAGAGGCTTGGGAACTGGAAAAGAAAATGAAACAGCTTGAATGAAAATAATAACAGCACAACAAAATCTGTACCAATAGATACAAAGCCAGCATCAAACCCTGCCCAGCTGATGGCAGCTAATGTCACTGTCACCATCACCACTGGTGTTGCAGGAGCATGAGGTCTCACTACTTAGACCCAAATACTCCATTCTGAGCACCCAACCCCTTGTTTGTGCAGGAGCAGAAAGGATCTTGGTTCTCCAGATAGCCAGCACGGGTGAGAGGTGTGCATGGGAGACAAGAAGGTGGAAATGCTCCAGATAACTCAGGTTTTGAAGACATTTCAAGCTTGGTTCAGAGTGTGCCAGGTTCTTCTGAGATGCCAGTTGGTGGTGGGGGGTGTGGGAGCACTGGGCTTTGGGGGATGTCATCTGGCCAGGCAATGATTGTCTCCTGGCCCTCAGTCAGGCCTTTGGCTCCATCTCCCATGGCATCCTGCTGGAGAAGCTGGTGGCTCATGGCATAGACAGGTGGACTCTGGCTGGATGGCTGAGCCCAGGGAGTTGTGGGGAATGGAGTTAAATCTGTTTGGAGGCCTCATGAGCTGTGTTCCCCAGGGACCAGTTTTGGGGCCAATCTTCTTCAACCTCTTGATCAATGATCTGGATGAGGGGATCGAGTGCACCCTAAATTCACAGACAACATCAAATTGAGTGGGAGTGCTGATCTGCCCGAGGGTCTGGAGGCTCTGCAGAGGGATCTGCTTGGATCCATGAGCTGAGATCAACTGCATGAGGGTCAACAAGGCCAAGCACCAGGTCCTGC
>NW_008595825.1:17787-24332 GCF_000691845.1 Merops nubicus
GGGAGGTGGGGGTTGGTCTCTTCTCCCAAGTAACTAATGATAGGACAAGAGGCAATGGGCTGAAGTTGCACCAGGGGAGGTTTCAGTTGGATATTCAGGAGAATTTCTTCCCTGACAGAGCAGTGAGGCCTTGGCCCAGGCTGCCCAGGGAGGTGCTGGAGTCCCCAGCCCTGGAGGGCTTCAAAACACATGTAGCCATGGCACCTGGGGAGATGTTTTAACAGCCACAGGAGTGCTGGGTGATGGTTGGACCTGACGATCTCCGAGGTCTTCTCCAACCTTAACACTCCCCTGGTTCTGTGGCTCCCAAGGACCCCTCCTGCAGCACCAGCAGCCCTCCCCAGCACCAGCCCTGTGTCCCCCATGCCCACAGCTAAGGCTCAGTGCTGGGGAGGGGAGGCCAGAGCTGTGCCCCTGTCCCCCCTGCAGGTGCACCCCTGGGTGACGCGGGGCGGCGAGCAGCCGCTGCCACGGGAGGAGGAGCACTGCTCCGTGGTGGAGGTCACTGAGGAGGAGGTGAAGAACTCTGTGAAGACCATCCCGAGCTTGCCAGCCGTGGTAGGTACCAACCACACCCTCCCCCCGGGTCAGGAGATTGGTGTTGGGCTGGATTGGGAGGAGGTTTGGGGAGGGGTACACGTGGGCTCCTGGTATGGAGAGTTCAGCCTTGTAGCCCTTCTGGTGAGCTTCTTATGAACTTCTTCTTGTGTCTCTGGGTACTGCAGCAGCCTGACTCTGCAGGGCCTGGCCGTGTGAGCAGTCCTGTCTGGCTGCTCTCATGGCCTGTCACACCTCCAAAGAGTATCAGACATCCTGGAACACCAGAAGCACCCCAAGTGTGGGTTGTTTCTTTAATCTGGAGGTTGTGAGACATACTCATTTGGATCTTCAGAATGAGAGCTCCAAACCTGGAGATGACCTGGCCAGAGAGGAGGGGTGTCCTGGCCAGAAATGGCCTGTCCTGGCAGGGAGAGGACATGTGGCACAGAGTGTACAGCTGGCACTTGCCTGCCAGCCTTGGGGGAACCACAGGAGGGTGCTGAGGGGCTCTCTTGGCAGTCTGTGTGTCTGCCATGGGCAGTTACTGTGATCCAGGTGATTCTGGGGGGTTCCTCCTGGGGAGAGAGGTGCTGAGCACAAGGACCTGTTTTCACAGCTCTCAGGGTATGAAGTTAATGTAAATATCTGCCCCAGCAGCCAGCTGGGGGAGCAAAATCCATCCTCTGCCCTTCATAGCAGGAGCTTTGCCTTTGAGCAGAGCCAGCAGCACCACTCCCTGGGCAGTGCTTGCCTGGGGGGATGGCCCAGGAGAGCTCTGGTGCCTCCTTCTCTGGGCTTGGACCACCACGAGTGGCAGGCAGTGGTCAGCAGCATCTCCTTCCCTGCTCCCCAGCAGTGGTTGGCACCCAGGGACCTGAGCTGGCTGCCCAGGAGTCCCAGAGCTGTTGGTGGGTTTCTCTGGCTCATGCCCTAAGGGCTGCAGAGCTGTTAAATGTCTGTTGAATTGTTAAAGAAGCCGTTGTTAGACCCCTTTGAACTGGCTTTGGGGAGGGGATGGGTCAGCCCTGCTCCTCTCACTGTTCTCTCCTTCCTCCAAGATCCTGGTGAAGGCCATGCTCAGGAAACGCTCCTTTGGGAACCCCTTTGAGGCTCAGAGCAGGAGGGAGGAGAGGTCCATGTCTGCCCCAGGGAACCTGCTCATGTACGTATGCACAGCTCTGCTGCCTCAGGGGGGGGGGTTCAGATCTGCCTCCAGCCCTCTAGGGTTCAAACACAACACAGCAAAGCAGCCCAAGGGCACTTCTTACAGGTGAAGTTCTCTCTGTGAGATGGGTTTGGCCTGAACACACATAAGATGCTAAATTAAGTCTGGGGTTTAAGCTCTTAGTTTATAAAACACTGGGATTAAAGGTTCCTTAGAGGTTGGTGAAATAAGTGCCTAGTCTAGATAGGTATTGGAGGCTTTAATTCTTCTCTCCTTCTCATGGACAGCAGAACAGATGCCAGATGTGCATGTTTTATATGCTGGAAATGAGCTGATGAGGTTTGTCTGGGGCCCAGGGCTGTGCAGAGGCACTGTGGAGGTGCATGAGCAGGCAGAGAACACCTTGACATTGCTGTTTCACTGGAGAAGACATAAAGCACTGTCTACACACCCAGCTGTGGAACACATTGCAGTGGAATTTTTTGGAGGTTGGATATAAATGGCTGTATTGGGATTAAAAAGGGAGTAGACAAGCTAATTGCTATTAGACTCATTAACAAATTTTAAACACAAAGATCTGAATGTACAGGGATGGGGGCAGAATTCCTCTGTCCTTTACTTGGCTCCTGTTTTTCCTCCCTCATGTTGGTTGCCCATCCCTTCCAGAGCCAGGATTCAGGGCCATCACTCCAGTCACTGACAGCTGGACCAGTAGCCTGACCTGGGACAGTTATTTTCACCTTCTCCCCCTGCAGAATCTGTAAGGCTGCAGGTCACACAGTGCTGGGTTGTCTCAGAATGATCCTTTTCCACCCAAAATCCCAGTACCATGCCTGGCAGACTCCCACGAGGGCGTGCTGAGTCTCCCTGCAGACAGAGGAGGGTGTGTGGGGATTTAAGGTCCCAGCTCATTAAGGATGCTGATGCATTAGGGCCCAATTGTGCATCAGAGACTTCAGTAAAAGCTTTGCCTTGGGGTCCAGGACCAGTTAGACAGCAGTTTAACACCCACAGAGGGGTGCTGCTGTGGGCACATTCCCAAGGAGCGTGGCAGTCATGCCTCCTCTGCCAGCTTAGCACAAGGGATTTATCCTCATTTGCTTCCCTTGGCTCCTTGTCTTCCAAATGAGTCACTGCTAATTTGACACACATCCCTGCCTGTACCTTCACTGTCACTCCTGGTCACTGTGTTGCATTGCTCTCAGATGGGAGAACTTTGACTAAATCTGAAGAAAAATGTGTCCTATGCCTCCCACTGTCCAGGATGGCTGGTTCAGAGCAAGGCAGGATTTCTGCTTTTCAAGCTCTGCCTGATGGATATTTCAGGGTATTCTGCTGTTGTAGCACCTTGAAACTGTTTCCAAAAGAGACCTGTTTCCTTCCACCTCCATTTGAGATGCTTGAAAGCCCATGTCACTAGCTTAGCCCAGCTGGTGGGGGAAAACTTCTTAACCCTGATGCTGAGGCTGGTTCCTGCCTGGAGCTGGATGCTTTGGTATCTGCTCAGCATAAGTCAAGCTCATTTGATCTAATGGAGCTGTGAAATTTCTGCTTAGCCACATTAGCAGTGTCTAATCCCACTGAAAAATCTTTTTAGACCTTCAAGACAATCTGTAATTCTCCCTTTTGCCTTTGGTCTCCTTTGTAAAGTTTTTAGCCTGATTTTTGTCAGCTTCTACAGAAACAGCCTCTTTAGCCCCATGTCTGGTCTCAGTCACCTTGGACAGGACTACTAAAAGGTTTTAGAGAGCTGGGTGTGATGTCCACTGTTGTGGCTCTGGTTTTACCAGAGCATGTCAGCTCAGGGACAGAGCTGTGGCCAGGCTGGGTTGGCCTCTGCCCAGCAGTGTAAGTGCTTAGAGATGCCCCAAAAGAAAAAGTGAATGGTCTTAGAATGAGCCACTTCTCCCCTGCTCTAACCCCTGAACTTAATTTCTCAGTCTCGTGCCATCAGAGCCAATTTTTGGCAGTAACAATTGACTTTGTCCTAAATTAATTCCTGCTCAGCTGGAGCTTTGTGAACCCATCTTGAAACCCTTCTGTTTAATAGAAAGACATTGGCTGAATCTCTTCAACAAATAACGTGGCATATTAAACACTACAGCAGGGATGCTTCTTTCTAAGGAACGTGGATTATTATATCATACTTTGAAAAGTGCTACATGGGTTGAATCTGATGAAAATCACTTCAAATTTAAATGGATTTGTTGAATCTAATGACACTGATATTAAACGAGCCGAGTTTGAATGGGAATGTTCATTACTCAGGGAGTTATCACTTGATTACAGTGTTATTTCCACAGGGGCAAGCAGAGCTAGACACTAAGCTCATCCAGTTAATTCATAGTGGGTTGTTCTCTAATAAAACCACCCTTAATACACATGTAAAATATACCATCAGTGCCAACGTTATCAACGGTGCTGTGTGAGTTAAAATGAAGTTTTGAGTGAGCCTGAATGACTCTAAATTTCTAGGACCCAGCAGGAACAGAGAATATTGTTGTAGCAGAAAGGCTCTGCAGAGTTTCTGCATGTCAGGCACCGTTTCTACCCCTGTAGCTGGACAGGGGACCCCAAAAGTGGGACCTGCCAGCAGGGCAGTGCCCCGTGTGGTTGCCCCACCAGGAGCTGAGAGGAAAACGAGCCACAAGTTCCCAGCTCTCCAGCATGCAGCTCCTCCTCCTTGGTGGCACTGCTTTTAGGGAGAGATGAATCATCTTTTGTAATACAGCTTCTCTTGGTTATAGGTAGAAAATAACTTGTTGTGTTTCTAGATAAGAAGAAGGAAAAGCAATTAGAAAACTCGTTTCACATTGAATTGATTTAATTGGGCTGGATGTGAAATTGCCAGAGCCCCACTCCAGAGGCTTCAAGCCTCTTCTAACTGTGCCCATAGTGAGAATGTTGTGCAGGAAATCTGACAGCTGAGCCCACTTGCTGGTATTTGATGCCTAATTGATGGTTCTTAAAATGGAGCTCTCCTTTAAGCTCCCTCTTTGGGATTTGGAGAGGAGGAAACTAAATGATGTGGTTGAGTCTTTTTGGAACTTCTCCCTGTGTTACCTACAGGCAGAGTGCTGGGCTCTGGTCCTGGAAATGCCACGTGCTGCAGCTGCACGTGCAGAAGCCTTTGTGACAGCAGCAGGTCTTTTGTGTTTGCTGCAGACTTTGTTCCTTCAGAGCACACCAGTGAGGCACCAGAGATTGGAAACAGTTCTTCAGTTAGTACTGGGAGGAGAGGGGGCTTTCTGAGCACTCCTTAGACCTGGAAGAAGCAAATCCTCTCCTGGGTGTTATTTATTGCTTTGTTTAGTAGCACTGAAAAGGTAGCTGTTAAAATGACAGGCACGTTCACAGCTAGAAGGGAACTCCACTGAAGATGCCCCCGTGTAGCAATTCTTATTTTGCTGAATATTTTTTGAACCCAGCTGCTCAGTGTTCACAGCAAAGTCCTGGGTTTCTGTTAGCAGTGTTTGCCACACTTCTGCCTGCTCCAGATTTCTCCTAATTGAGTCAGCACTGGCTTCACCACATTTTATTACTCTCATTTATGGCGACGACGACCTATCAAATTAATTGCTGTGTTTTGACAGACCCAATTTACTTTCCCATTATGGCTGCTATTACTGCTGATGAAAGGTGGTTGTCAGCTCCTGCATGGGGGATCAATCTGCAGTTGGAAAGCCTGCCCTGTTTCCAGCCTTCCCAAAAAGGGAGCAAAAGAGCCATCCCTGCCCTTAGGGCCACGCTGTCCGTGTCGGCGAGGCAGAGGGAGGTAAAAAGTGGTTGACTCGGGTCTCCCAGCAGAAACAGCCTCCCCCAAAGCAGCCCAGAGGTACCTGCCTGGTGGGGGCTTTGCACTGAGAAAGTGCCAGGGCTCAGTGCCATAGGGCAGCTGAAAAATAGGCTGCAGTGATCCCCCTGGGGCAGCCAGGTCTAGAGCATCATCTTCCACGTGGGTGCAGGTTGGGTTTTTCCAGTGACGTTGCTCCCTTAGTCTCTGCTAGTTCTCCATGTCTGTCTCTCCAGCCCCAGGAAGATTTTGAACAGGTACCACGTAGATGTTGTCAGAACAGAGCCAAACCCAAGCAAAGGCAGAGCAGTTTGCATGTCTGCCCACGCTGAGCTCAGCTGCCACACGCCTGGGGGCACAGGGACTGTGATGAGCCCCAAAACCCCCCGAGGTGCCAAATGAGAGGGCCCAGGAAAGCAGAGCTGGAGAGCAGCAGCCTGCTGGTAGCCACCTGGATCTTTCACTAGCCACAGGGGCTGGAGGGGGGGTTGTTGTGGTGCTACCAGTGCCTGTCCTTAGGGCTGCAGCTCAACGTGCCTAGCGCTCCATCCTCCATCTCACGCCGCTCTGCTCAGGTACAGAAACACGAGCTCCTTTGCCTGCTGCCATCACCTTCATGATCACTTTCTTCCTTTGTCTCATTGTTTTGCTCTCAGGGACAGGGACAGATTCCTCTTAAACACATCTGTACATTTGCATCCGTCTTTAAGGTAATTCAGTGTTTGTGTTTCCCCTGGGTGCTGTAGGAACACGTGTCCTCTCCTCAGCCTGCGTGATTTGTGTGCTAGCCAGAGCATTTGGCTCCATCCTTCCTTCCTGTAGGAGCAATTCTGCTGCAGTAATTCCGTGTGTGTGACACTAATGTTTATGTATGTTCTTTATTATTATTGTTATTTGTGGTTCTTTGGCATTTCGGGCTTCTTCAGGGAGGGAGGGGTGAAAAAAAAGCCAGTTGGGGTTTAGCAGGAGCTGCTGCTCAGCCTCACGTTCACAGAGGGAATAGCTGCAGAATTTGGGAAGGGCTGAGCTGGGTAATTTGGGCTCATG
>NW_008595826.1:0-41416 GCF_000691845.1 Merops nubicus
TAAAAAAGAAAGAGACAAATGTTCCTAAAATTGCAAGAACTGTTTGAAGAGACTACTGTTTCAATGAAGGATATTTATAATAATAATAAATAATAATAAAGAAAAAAATACAAACCCACACAGCACAAGATGATTTACGATAAGGAATTTCTAGTTTGTTCCGTGAACAGTTTATACTTTCAGGCCCCCTCGACAGGATGCACAAAGGCAGAAGGACTGGGAACCACCATGCCTGTGTCACACACTAACGTAGACTGTTGATCTCTCATTAGCCTCAGCAACATTTAACAATATTTCATTAAGGCAGCCGCCGCAGCCCTACTCATCTCCTAGATGTATATGGACAGCAACCCGAGCATGCATGGTATCGTGTGTCTGTTCTGAAGCAAGGGAAGGGATCGGGATCCTGGGACAAGGCACAATGTGGTGGGAGCAAAGTCCTCCCTCTCAGAGTAGTTGTATTCCTTCTGTTCAGGCAAAACCAGTGGGCTTTGCTTATTTTGCCAAATTCCAAAAGCTCTCTCTTCTTCTCGCTCTATATTTAAGTTGTTGGGTTTTTTTTATTTTATTTTACTGGTTCATTTTTACTGAGACAAAAGGAGTGCACTTGCTGGGAAAGAAAAAAAAAAAAAAGAGGTGTATCAAAGTTAAAATAGAGGCAAAAAGAGGCAATCAGTGGGACAACCTGGTTGTAGAAGCCTATCCATACTGGTTATATGCTGTAAATTTGAATCTAAGAACAGCAGAGCAAAAGGGAAACCTGCAAGTTTCTGAGTTGTATTTTTAAATTTGCAAGTTGTGTGGTAAGTCTGCTGTAGTATTGGTATAAGATTTTAATGGATTACTGCCTAGCTGAGCCAAAATGTTTGCCGTTACTGTTGGACCACTAAAGTAAACTGCTGCTTTTTACAGTGCATTGGTGTGTACATGTATACTGTTTTCACATTTTCCATATGAACACAAAAACATTGCAAGTCTATCACTGTTGTTGCCATGGTACTGTAAAAACAAAACCAAGAAAGAAGATGGCCGATCATTGTGTGTACAGTTGAAATTGTAATTAATAGAGCCTGTTGGAAAAAAAAAAAAAAAACAAACACAAAACTGTTGCCTTTTTCTTGTATAAAAGAGGATTTATGAGAAAATTTAGCTGTGAGGAATGTGATTAAGTGTTTATATTTCTGAAAAATGGGACAAATTGATTCAGGGGATATATTTTAATATAAACTGAATCAGGTATGTAAAGCTGTTTTAAAATGGGAAACTGTATAAGTAATTCTAAAGCTTTCGTTGGTTTGAATATCATTTCTTTCTTCATGGTGGGCCTGCTTATGCATTATTAAGCACTTGTATGCAGTCTATGTTCTCCAATCATCATTTCTTGCAATGTGCTATAGACATAATGCTCTTTTCTGTGTTGATGAAAAGCAGTATGTGGGCCAATCTTTTTTTATAAAACACTATGCATATATAAATACTACATTGTTCATAGCTTTATTTGATTTATTTGGGTTTATACATAACACTAGTATGAGTAGATGTGGACTTACCCAGTACGAGCTTCTTTCCTTGGAACAGACACTATGTATATGATGTAGCAACAAAGAAGGAGAAAGTCTGTGAATGCTATTTTTATTATCAAATAAAGTTTTCCATACAAAGCATACATATGAGTGTAGTGATAAGATAAAGGAGGAACCACACCTTAAGGTTGCTTACTCATCCCTGTCTAAATTAGTAAGCTGTAGGTTACAGTCCCTGAGTGCCATCCTTTAAATATGTGTCCATCGTCCATCAAATCTATATTAATCATGTGACAAGCCTTAAAGCAAAGGCTCTCAGTTTTCCAATATACAGTTTTCTTCCCTAGATTGGTCAGAAGCTAAGGGTTTAGGTGAAGCAGGGTTTGTCACTGCATCTGGGGTGTGTATCACTGGTACTTCATAACACGTCAGCATCTGCAACAGTGCAGGATCAAGACAAGGCAGCAACTACTCCTGCTGTTGTTGCGATTGTTGGTGCCATAGATAAGTGTTTATATGTCTGTGTGTATATACAGACATATATATATCTATCTCACCAAGACTATGTTTCCCATCTCTTAGTTCTTAAAATGTGTAAAGACTGTTGACTTAAGATTGTAAAACTGTTGATTTTGTGTAGATTTTTACAACAGCTTTTAAATTTTGTGTAGTTTATCAGGCCCCACTCATACACTTTCCTGATACTTCAGCTGCCCTGCTGGAAATCCAGGCAGCTTGAGAGAGTCGCCAGTGAACGGTTTGTATTTCTAGTCCCAGCATCTGCCAAGAGATTTGTCTGATGCAGATGAGTCTTTAGGGTAGGGGTGGGTCACTGAGAAAGTGGATATTTTAGGTTTGAATCTTTTATGATGTTTGGCAGTATTTTATGCTGACATTATGTTGTGATGGTATATATTTGCTCTGAATTTGTGTCTTCTGTTGTTACTACTGTTTTTCCTCTCCTTATTCATGTTATAGCACAGTTTAAATGATCTTGGAGAGCTGATTAGGTGAGTCTCAAGCTTTGGAAGTGTGGCTTTGAAGTGTTGAGTCTCAAGCTAAAGAGGATATTGCATAGTTAATACCAAAATTACATTTTACAGAAACATTTAATTTAAAAACACTGCAAGAAGACAACAAAAAAATTATTCAAAATGTCTTGTTAGTGGTGGCATCCTTTCTACTGCTTCCAAATCCACTGAGAGATGGAGTCCCGCTCGAAAGCGTGAGCATTGCAGCTCCACATTCTGTGGTGTAGCCTTATTCACTTTAATTAATTCCAGCCTTACTTTTGGCCGTAAAATACTTTCCAAAACTTCTAAAAATGAAAAGAAATCCTTTTTTAGATTGTAACTTGGCTCATGTTTTGTCAAACAATGTTCTACAGCTATGAAGCTGCTGAAAAGATGCATTAGAGTGTGTTTCTGATGAAGAACTGCAAAGTTTATGAAGTGGTAAGTGAAAAAGCTCTTCAGATTGGTATTGTTAGGTTTTGATTTTGAGTTTTGCACCTTTTTTATCAGTGTTACCTGGTCAGGATCCTGTGCCATCAGTGTGCTCAGTCCTGTCATTTGTGTAACTGTTGATTAATACCTAATAATGAAAGGTTTTGAGTGCAGAGGAGCTGTTCAACCAACATGGAGAATTTTGTGGGATTTGATCTTTTTGGTTAAAGTTGACAGTAACTTCTAGGTTAGCTGAGCTACGTTTGCTGCCTTTAGACACTTTCACTCAATTCACTCCCTCTTGAATATTCATTCCTTGGCATTCGAGCCAGTGTTTTATTTAATAATGGTCTTGTGTTAAGCCCATCTGCTGTATTATGCTTGTTTTATAGATACTGTTCTCCTCCTCATTTTGATACCTTTTGTTACAACAGGCTTTCTGCTCTGTCTCTTGGCTGACTGTTCTGCTGAAGAGCATTATAAATGGTTCATAATATGCTCAGTTTATTTGGCTTTCATAAATAGCACCAGGAAAAGATGTCATTTATGACCCGCTGCTGCCATCTGTAAATGTGTGCTTGTTAGGCCTTTGGGGTTGTATTTTCTTAAGATTTATTCTTTTTTAAAATGAAGAGTGGGAACTAAAACTATTCCAATTTACTTAGGAGTTGTTGTAAATCGTGTGAGTCTTGAGATGATGCCAGTTTCTGTTTTCGATATTATGCTAATCCATCAGCATGCTTCCTGGGCATATAACGAGAGGCATTCTTGAGTGTATAATGAGAGGCATTAAAGTGTCATACAAATGGAAAATTGTGGGATTTCAGGACAGAGGAGTATAAAATATGTGCTGCCACAAGGGCTGCTGCTTAACGCATGTAGAAATTCAGTGTTTGGGGTGAACCATGATAGGACAATCTACCACACAAACACAAACTTCAAGTCAAATGTTGCTTTTCAGAATTTAAGGCATTTGTATTTCTTTTTCCTTATTGTCCTTATTGACATGAATGCACAGCAAGATACTGCTGTACCTGTGCAACAGACAGGGAGAAACTTGGCTTCACTTTTTAGGACATCGTCTTCTCTTCCCAATTCCTGTAAGAGGCCTTCACATCTTCAATTGAACTCTTGGCAATTAGCATACAGGTTGCTGAGATCTGAAATCTACCCTTTTAAGTGCTCATGTAAATAATAAATGGCCATCAAAGTTTTAAGATGTTGTTATTGCTGTGGACATGGAGTTTCTGAAATATTTAAAATTATTGTTTCTTGGTAGTTTTAGGGCTTTCAGGCCCTGGCAGAGGAAGATAGCACACATGGTCCTTCCAAGGTGGAATTGTGCTCACTGCAGGATTTTTTTCTAAAACAAACTAAGACGTTTTCTCAAAATATAGGAAGGTGTTTGCAGAATTATGTCTGCATTCTCAAATACCCATAAGTGTCTAAACCCTGTGCACATCCTATCCCCTAGGGTATAAATGCCATTAAACTCAAGTGAGGTTTATGCACAAGTTCAGGCTTAGGCAGTATTTACGTGTGTATCTGGGCCTAGGGACACCAACTGATGAGCTCTGACGAGTCAGCAGAAAGCAATGCATGCCCCAGCCCTCCCACTTACACATGTCTGCATAAACCCCTTCCAGTGATAATGTGAGTTAAACTGGTGTGCCCATCATTGAAGCAGCAGAGATGACTGCCCACCATCTGTGTTGCTGACTGGAGAGGCATGGAGGATGATAGTTGTCCTCAGCAAGTTTGGGGCAACATGTGAATTGAAAATCCTCAGTTTCAAAGAGTAGTCTGAGCCTCAAGATGTTGAAGTTGAAATGGCAGCAGTTTCATCTCTTCAAGGAGTCTCATCAGCTTTAATTTTGCAGCAAACAGTTTCTTAGAAGAAAACTTTATAAGGAGGTTGCTGCAGCAGGAGAGAGAGCAGACAAATACTCAAGCTGAACATTTGCTTTGGCCATACTTGAGCAAATTCAAATTGCTGGCATCATGCCTCAGCCAAGGTTATTTCAGCCATTCCTACACTACTTTTGTCTTGTCTGTAAAAAAGAGTTAGGCTTGTATGGAATGGGAATTCCACCTTGCTCTATATGGCTTTTGTAGATCAGGCTTCGTCTCCACCTCTGTCATCTATGACCAGTCTTGAAATTCCTCCTCCTTTCCTTTGCACTTGTCAGAAATTTCAGTCTTCAAATTTTCTGTCTTTAGAAGGACCAAGCTTGTATAACATTACCTTGTGTCTGCTGTGAGCTAAGAGCATGTGTATGGATGTATCTGTGGCTGAGCTTATCTGCAGTAATTTGTTAACTCAGAAAAAAACAGATGATCAGATTTTCCCTTCAGGCCTGGTGACTCCCATAATATGAATGAGATTCATTGAATTAGCTGTCTTGATTCTTTTTAAGAGTAGTCAGAAACAGGAATGTCTGGAGGAGGAAGTTGGCTGAGGCTCATTCCATATGTGCTAGAGAAAATATTGATTGGATGCGGAAGCAGCTTGGAGAGTTTCTTGAGGACTTGGGCTTTTGTTCCACATAAATGAGCAGTTCTCTTCTTATTGTTTCTCAGTAAGATTCTTCTGGATCCTGTTTTTCTTCTGAGACTCCAGATTGCTTTGGGACCCACAGGCAACTTCTTTCCTCTCTGTCTGATCCAACAATTGTTGCCACTGCTTTGAAGTGTTGAGTCTGCTGGCAAAGCCTTTGCCTTTGTAACCTCTGAACTGCAGTTGTGTAACACAGGGCTCACTTCCAAGAACACAAGGCAGCTTCTCTGCTGTGCAGTACAGCACCAGACACAGCCAGCATGTCCTGCTCCTACTTGTCAGTGGAAACAGAGGTCCTAACCACAGGCATGGAAAGCTGAGGAGAGGGCATCTTCAGACAAAGCCAAAAATTGCTCTCTGAAGGTGCACCAAAGTACTACATCCTATGGGTTTCCAGATGTGACATAAAAACTAAAAGAAGTCATAAAATTTGTGTGGCTGATTCCCAGTACTGAACTCGTTATTCTATGAAATTATTTACTGAATGGTTAGAAGATGTTTAAAGATTTCTGTGCACATTATTTTCATGGTATTACTAACAGTAACAGAAAGAAAAGACCATAAAATAATGCATGGCATATGGGTTTTTTTTTTGTCATGCTTTCTTAAATTCTTGTTGAGGATGCATCAGACATCTGTGTTCCTTCCCCAGTCCCTTCTCTAACTGAAAGGATACCTTGGTGAGACAGGTGTTTTTAGACAAAATTTTGGCAATGTCAAAAAGAAGTCTTCTTGCTAGAACCTCAGAGAAAAAGTTTAAAGCAGCTTTTCAGTGGTCCTTGGAAAGCATCATTCTATACAAGTGATGCTTGATGTCATTTAATATAGTATTACTACCCTGAAAAAATGTTTAATTCTTGATAAAAGAAACTAACTGCACCTCCCTAACATGCATAGCACACAGTGGCCCAAACAGTTCCTTTTTTTTTTTTTCCCCTAACCAATTAACAGGATTGAAAGCTGACTACTGCTGAATTTCCTTGGCCTTTTAGGACAGCTCGATCTGGAAGTCTTCAGCTTAATTGTGCAATAACAATGCAAAAATATGCTAATTACAAACAGTTCTGAAGTGCTTAACATGACAACACATGCTTTTGGTTGTCAGGAGCCTGGAGCAAACCTGCCTGAGGGACCCCATATCTGCAGGGTGCTTCACTGTCCCTTCAGCTGGTGCCTCCCATCTGAGCATCTGGGGCTCAGAGGCAGCTGGGCTGCCTTTGTTCTACCACTCAGTGGCCTGAACTGGTGGGCACACAGCTCTGCATAACTCCCAAGTGTCTGTGTGCCTCTCTGGGACATCCCAGACCCAGAAGGGAATTTGCCTCCCTGAAGACCTGCAAGTAAGGAGGACAGCTTCCTTTTGCTGAAGGCAGAGTGATGAACACTGCCATCCCCTATGATGTTGCATCAACTCAAATACTGTACCCTGAAATTCTGACAACCTTAGAGATTAATCTTGGTTTCCAACTGATATTAATATTTGCAATCATTGCTTCTGGTATTGCATTGCTTTAGTGCGTTGCAAAAATTCATATCCCTCTGCTTACTAAAGATTTCATTCATCAGCCCAATTCTTATTCCAATTATGATTTAATAAAGATAGATCCTTCTAACACAGCTTCATGGCATTTCCAAATTTTTTGTCCTTTCTGTAACTGATGTGTGTTTTACAGCAATGAAGTCCTGTGATTTTTGTGTAAAAATTCCTTCTGTAAAGAAGGTGCACTCTAATCCAATGAGCCAAAACCAGACACATAGTGCTTTCAGGTTTAGATGTGCTTTACTCCCTGCTTCATTGTGAAAAATGATCCACAAGGATAGCTGTTTGGAAGGAAAACTCAAGTGAATTTCATAGTGAAGTACTGAGTAAAGAGGTGAGCAAGCTGTTGTTGTGAGCTTCATTAGAAAGTGGATGTATCCTTGTTTGCACTTCTGGCCAAAATGAGGTTTGCTTTTCAGTATTTTTTTATATATATGTTTTTTTCTGCTTTGTGTTATTTAGTTTGCCTTCCTACCTGAAATCTCCTATAGCTGCTAAAGCCTCATGATTTATATCATTGTCTTGCTGTATCTCTTTTGATAAAGCAGCCTACAGTTGATTCCTTTATTTTCAGGGTGTTCTTTGTCTTTATCAGCTTTTACTGCAAACCATGGCAATTCATTCTTCCTCACTCTCTGGTTCCTACAAGGTCTCATACTAAAGGCAGGATGTTGTGAGATTTGGGGCTTCATTTATTACAACAGAACTGCATCAACAGTTTTGTAGCAAAATGGAAAAGTTAGGAAAATAGTGAAAAGCTGCACCAGCAGATTTCATACATCATCAGGCTATTAGCAAATACTGTTTTTCCAATTTTGTGCAAAAACTGAGCAACTTTTGTTTGTGTGGAGTTCTGCCAAACCCACAGTAATTGTATTTAATTTGATTGCTTGGAGCCCAGATGAAAATGCTTTTCAAATAATTAGTTAACTGTAATCATGGAGATCCTGATTCAGAAAAAAAGGCTTGCTGTGGAGAGCACACAAGCATTTGCCTGAGTTCTGCAGAAGTCAAGGGATGTAATCATTTAATTGAGAGCCTTTCTGAGCAAGGTCAACAATGTTCATATGAGTCATAATGACCAGCATTGTCTCAACCTCTGCCAGAAACGACACCACTTGGGCTCTACTGATTAATACTTTTCATTGGTTTCCTGTTCTTGGCTTTTTTCTTAATCAGTCTGACAAGGATTCCCATGTCTGAGACTTGTTCCACATGTGCTATCAAGTGGCAATGCCCTTATGCAGTATGAGCATGTTCAAAATCAGTTGTATCTTTGCGTCCCATTACTGTCCTCTCCCTCCCCAGGAAGTTCCTCTTTGTGATGCCTTTCCCACGTTTCTTCACTTGCTCTGTTCTGCAGTACTCATGTTCTCCAGGATGGAAACTGGTTCTACCAGTTTCTGGTACTATGGTGGGGAATCTCCTTATCTAGGTGTGCTAGATGAGAAGAGCATCTCTTCCTTCATGATCACCAATAGCAAATAATGAGGTGATTATATTTCTGCCACAGGTTTTTTTGGTCCCAATGCTGGGCAATATTCTCAGTGTTGAATGATGGTATTTCATAGCTCAGCCTCAGGTGTGTACTCAGATGTATAAGACACTTTTACACCTTGGGCATCACTAGCCCCTGGTTAAGAGGGCTCAGTACTACCTCAAGGAATCAGTCCAGAACTCAGTGCCACATGCACCCTTGATGAAGCCCTCAGCACTGTCAGTGAGCACAGTTTTGTATTGAAATTAAGATGCCAAAAAGTAGGTATATGGAACTGGTTGGGTGATTCAAATAAAATAGTGTTTCCATGGCAATGAAGTAGTTATGTACTACACATGGTCTAGAGTTAATCAAGAATCAAGAGGAGAAGCTGAAGTCTAAGTATTTTCTGTGGTGGAAGTGAACCAGAAATGCAAAGGGAAAGGCAGATGTTGAAACAAAGATAAAGCCACGTGAGCAAAAATCCGTTTTCTTAAAAATAAACAAAAAAAAGGCTGTCAGAATGATAGTCAGGGTAGCATTTAGCTCTCAGTGACTAAGTTAAAAATGAAAAGACTGCAAAAAAACAAGCAAAAAGGAAAGGTAAACAGCTGAAGAGAGTTTTCCCTCAAAAGATGGGAAAAAGTTTTACAAATTTTCTTACCTTCTGTTAACCTTTGAACAATTCCACCTTCCTATAAGCTTGTACAGAAAAAAAACTCAGACCAAACCCCACAAAACCAAATCCAAACAACACACCCTTCAAATGTTACTATGTTTTTCCTCTGTTACTACACCCGTAAGAAGGCCTAGCAGTGGAAATGTTTAAATGTACTATCAAAATTAAAGATAAAGCAGCAGAGGAGTCCAGAGGAAATAGAGAAAAGCTTGGGTTGCTTTCCCTGCACACTCTCATTTTCTTTCCTTGCATATTTAGCAGGGTTATAACTAGGTCAGACTCTACCCGCCGTGGCTGCAGCTGCGGCTGTGACATTCGCCTGGAGCTGCCTCTGCCTGCTGTCAGTTCTCGGGGCTGGTAGGAGATCTCTGGTGGAGTCGGCGAGACTGATCCTCCTCTTGTAGACCGTGGCACACATCAGAGTGACTCTGCAGAGGCAGTGGAGTGAGACATGGCGAGGGATGGAGAAAGCACTGATGGTTGAGGAGCTGCAGACACTGCAAGAACCAGCGGGGGGCTCATCTTGAAGGCACGGCCAGGAAGGACCAGAAGGGTCTGTTGTATGAACAATATTCACCCTTAGGGCAGGAGGTCTGGACTGCAGCAGAGCTAATGGCTTCCAGCAGGGGAGGAGTTCATGCTCCTCTGCTGGAGAGGCAGCCAAGGGCTTTCTCATTGACGTGGACGGGGGTGAGGGACAAGACGTGTAGGCAGGGACATTTGTCTTTGGTTAAATGTGAGTCTGCCTGTCAGACACCTCATCTACCCTTACTGAAGAGAAAGCAGATACCCTTCCTCATACAAAACACTGTCCACATCAGCACACAGATGCTTGCCACCATTTGGTGGCCTTTTTGCTTGAGCAAGAATGTTGCTGTCAAAGGACTAAAGCCTGAGCCGGGTGCTCGGTGCCAGTGCATTAGCATTAGAGGAGATGAGACACTTTGTGCTGAAGAGGCAGCAGTTCCTCTGAAAGTCTGGCTCCCAGCAGTCAGGCTGGGGGGCAGTGGGGTTCACCATCGCAGCAGGAAGGATCAGCCTCAGGACTGTTGCCACCAGCAGATGAGGCAGCCCAATTTCAGTGCGACCAGTGGGCCAGAGGGTCCTGGGGGAGGTTCTGAAGGGGGGAGAAGACAGGATCAGCCTGGCTGCTGGGAGCAGTCCTTGTGTCATTTGCTGCTCCTTGGTATCTGATCACATCATCTTACTGGTCTGTCTCACTACCAGCATCTCCTCATAGAAACCTGCCCTGTGTCACCACATTGTGTGGCATGTTACTCCCTGCACCAAATTACAGTTTAATTCTTATACTACAGTATTGTTTAAAGGACAAACCAAAGTTTAGTAACTAAAGCTTCTTGGGTTTCTGAAGTGAACCCATGTTCAGAGGGAAGCATAAATCCTAGTACATTGACACTGCACTGATGTATTAGCCCTGACAAATGGACCTTTAACAAATAGGGCTCAATACTGACAAGATGAGAAATCTCTTTTATGATTCAGAAATACAAAATAAGCCAATGAGAAGGGAAGCCGTTCCCCAGCATGCTTCTGAGAAATTCCCAAAAGCAATGCACCCTGTAATGCTTATTGTGAGGAAAGCTTGGAGGGCACACAGACTTTGGGTCCCAGGCTAGTGAGACTACCTGCTCTTTTTTGGTGGGATTTTCTTTTTCATTTAGCCCTTGCTCTCATGATTAATAAATTGAGCATGCATCTTGAGAAGGAAGGATAATCACAGTACCTTAACCCAGACGTGCTGGTCAGGAGGTTGGTGGGCTGGACAAGCAGCACCTAAAAGAGGTTGCTGTGTTCACTGTCTGGAGAATTTCCTTCTCCACATTCATCATGTTAAGTTCTGATCTTAAGGACCTAAAATGAAATTGTGTGAAGACTCCAGTTTGATATTATTCCTATTACCTAGGGCAAAATGCTGGACTTCTAGAGTATCTTGACAATAGTAGGATGTTGGGAGAAGGAGGAGGCAGTAAACATGAGAAGAGAGTGATCTGAGTGTCTCCCTTGGTTTTGGCCGAGTTGAGCAGTGAAATGGAAGCAGTACTTCAGCCAGTACTGCTGTGTAAAGGATGCAAGATGTATCTGCCATGCTTCACAGGCTGCAGGAGCTATTATCCTTTGTGAAAGGTAGAATATTTCACTAGGAGGATTTGAACCAGAGCAGAGCAGCCAGCGCCAGGCTGAGCAGGAGCACTAAGAGACCTTCCAGCTGAGAGCCAAGCAGTGGCCATCCAAAAGCTGAGGATGCAAAGCTCGGTGCACCCCCAGGCAGCTGCAGCGCGTGGTTCAGCTCAGGACTACCGAGGTGGCTGGCACAGAGGCTGGAGGACAGTTGCTCATCCATTGTGCTTTGTACAAGGGCAAATGTATTTGGCAGTGGTAGATGTGGCAGTCCTGAGCAGCTTCTCACTTCTGAGTGCACTGGTTGCTGTCTTAGAAACGACACCTGCAGTGTATTTTTATGCATGCACACGCATATGTAGCCTCAAATCCCGCCCCCCCCCCAAAGGATTTCCTGCATGCTAAACACAGCCAAGGACCATCAGGTGTTCTTCTACCATCAAACAGGTGAATCTAGTGGGTTCTTTCAGTTAAGGTTGGAATCAATCAGATCACCTGCTCTTACCCAAATGCAGTCTCCTCTCTGGTGTGCTCTTGGCAGCCCTTAGCTGTACCTGCAAGTGGCATCTCTTAACTGTGGGGTGCCCTCCCCACCTCAGTAGTCTCTTCTGATAATGGCTGGTTGTCCAGGTAAGTCCCCTGGGGCTTAGGGGTGAAGGGGGAGATGGATTTTCTAAACCACTTGACTCCTTTGGGTGAGAATGTTTTTCTTTTTTCCCATGAAGCATGTAATTTGTAGCAGCTCAGCCTTTGAAGAGGATTGGTCAGGCTGAGGTTTAGATGTGGGGAAGCAGGTGTCAAGCTGATCAGGAGCTTGTCAGCCCTTGTGCATAGAGAAGAGGAAGACAGATGGGCTGCCAAAAACTCTGGTGAGGTCAGTGTGCAGCGAGACCTCTGGTGACCCCTAGCACATGCACTGGTGGCTAACATGGTGCAATTCCTTTGGGCTTGGGGATGGGAGCACTGAAGGATGCTATAGGCAGCTGTAAATGACAGGGACTCATCCTCACAGAGGAGTGGAGGCTTCCAAAAACCACAAGGAATCTCCAGTTGTTTTGCAGGCCATGTCCCTGGGGTGAAGGGGCTGAATCCACTGTTGTGTTGGACATGGGGGGACGCATGCTGGACATTCCCAGGAACATTACAATTGTAATTCTCTATCAAGCACCCATGTGTTTGCTTTGGAGAGCCTGAAAGAGTTACAGATCTGCTGAGTGAGTACCAGACCTCGATGGAGAGCACAAGAGCAATCATCATCGCCGTGGCAGGCAATACATTATGGCTGGCTTATGGGTTGAAAAGTGAATACAATTCCTCTTCGTGTTTGCTTTAGGAGGGATAAGAGACTGTTTTGCTTGCTCAGGTGTTTTGAGTCTTTTAACTCTGCCTTTTGTCTTGCTGGGTTTGGGAATTAGCTTCTAAGTGTTTGTGCATTCCTCCCTCTCAAACTCTAGGTTATTTGTGTGTTTGTTCAGAACTAAAGAGGTCTGCTGGACGTGGTATTACTTCACACTCTCATTGATTGCTTTGCTGCTGCTGCAGTTTTGGAAGGGAAGTGGCACAAAGAAGCTGAAGTAGCATTTCTGTTTGAGAGGAATGAGGTGCAGAATTGAGCTGTTTATTCAAGAAGTTGTTGCCACATTTGTTAAAGCGGTGTTGGTTTGTTTAGGTCTTCTCCTTTGCTCTAAGAGAGGAGGTTAAAAAGAAAGCTTTCCAGTTCAGGTTAAAAGACTCATAGGCAAGAAAAACACCTGATAGGGAAACAAATGTGTGCAAACAGTGGCATTCAGAATATCATATAGTGACAAAAATTTTGGCTATGGCAAAAATTTTGGCCTTGCTTCTCGAATAAGCTGTCTTCCTGCTAATGGGGCTATCTGCTTCTGGAACAGAATTAATTAGCATCTGGTCAGCTCAGAGCTGGGGCACTGAGCACAGATCTGTCAGTCCTCATCCACGCAGTCATGCCCTTAGTGTGACATTAATGCCCCATATGCAGCTGGTAATAATTTTTTGAGAGAGAGTTATTGAGTTTGACACTGACACGGTGAAGATTTTATAGCATATCTCC
This sequence comes from Merops nubicus, assembly GCF_000691845.1. Classification (NCBI taxonomy): domain Eukaryota; kingdom Metazoa; phylum Chordata; class Aves; order Coraciiformes; family Meropidae; genus Merops; species Merops nubicus. Next base: position 13,432 of record NW_008595826.1, read on the forward strand.
AGACTTTGTTCCTGCAGGGAAAAGGAACTATTCCATAATAACTCACCATCCGATTTACCTAGAGATGTCACAAAATATTCCCTCTAAATGGTCTGCATGAGTACTGGGTGGGTAGAAGACTTTATTTTTTTTGCTTCCTAATTCACTGGGAATAATTCATGGGCTGACAGCTGTGCTTGTGAAATGACTAGGTGCATCCCTCAGAAACAAGCCCTGACAATCCACTCAGCACCCAATTTGGCTCGGCTGCATCTGGGCGCTTGCAGCGGCTGCGTTACGCAAGCCCCGCGCCTCGCCCCGCGCTCCGTTGCCATTCATTTATTCATCTGATTCCAGCCTCGCGTGCGGCAGCCGCTGCCGTTTCCACGCCACGGGAGGAGGCTGGAACGTGTTGACACAAGGCTTGGGCTTGTGTCTGCGTTCAGATAGCAGATGGGGAAGGCTCTGTGCAAAAAAGAGGGTATTCAAGGACATCTTCCCTTTGGATGGAGGCTCTGCTGGGAGAAACAAACAGAAGTAGGGCTTCTGTTCCATGAGGAAGGTTGGAATAGGCATTTTGTCCTATTTTTGCAAAATAAAATTCCAATTTACGTGGGTTGGATGAGGCAAGGAACTTGCAGTGTTCAGTAGGAACAACCTGAATGCTCTGATGCTTCTGAAACAAAAATGAGCCTGAAAGGCCAAGCAAGAAGCAAATCTTCTTGCTCTGGGTGCTCCAAAAGGCCTGGGATCCAGTACAGAATAAACAGTGGAGCTTTTGAACATGGCACTCCCAGCTCTGTAAGACAGCTAGCAAGCCCCAAAGTCCTAATGAAAAGCAAATCTTCCAGTCTCTTTCACCTGTAGCTTGGTGTCTAGAAACATCCATTGTGGTGTGAGAAATAGGTGGCTTCCAGTAGGCACACAAAAAAGATTTAGGGGTGATTTTTGGACTAAATGGTGTCACATTTGCCCAGGGCTATGGGGAAATGGACTGGATAGTTCTTACTTTATTATTCTCTATGCTTATCTCTCTAGCTAATGTCATTCTTTCCAGTCTACATTGCTTGCATCTACCTCCCCCATTCCCAGTTTGATCTATCAGCTTGACACAAGAAATGTGATGTGGGCACGCTCCTCATCTGTATTACAGGATAAACTCTGCTCTTTTATTTCTACCATGTGGAAAGGACAGAAAAAGTGGACAAGCCCTCCACAAAAAAGGTGAGACCAGCAGGTGCCCTTTCATTTTCTGGGGTTGTCTGCTCATCCTGGAAGAAGATGGATCTTGGCTGAGAGACAAAAACACAAACCACCTATTGAATAATCTTCTACAGGTGACAAAGGCTGCAATGATAAGGGAAAAGAGAGGCTTCCCAGAGGCAAAATGCAGGTCACCTGGAAAGACTGACTTTAGCCTTCACACATCTTCATTTGACCTCCTGTCACAACTGGCCATAGCCCTGAAAGGCCGTGCTTTATCTCTCCAAAGATAGGAAACCTGCCTCCCTGTAATTTTTATCTAAAGTAGTTATGCTGTAAAAATGTGATGACTGCCTCTGCAGCACTTGCTTGCTTCTATAATGGGATCATTGCAGATAAAGGTAATGTGGTTTTAATTTCATATCATTATTAGGTTGCTGGTAGGTAAATGTATAGGAGATGGTTTAATAAAGCAATTTGAAGCTTCCCACAGCACGCTGTTGGAAGGACGTATCAACTATGAGTGAACAGCAAAGATTTAATCAATATTTGCAGAATTACTAGAGAGGCAGATATGAGTGGAGGTAAAATGTGATGGCCTGTCCCTAGCATTGGTGCACTGACAAGTGCTTAGGGCCAGGGCTTAGCCTGGAGGGCAGTGCTTCTGCTTATGCTGTTGAAGCAAGATCTGGGAGCTGTGGCTTGCAATCCTAGCTCTGACAGAGATGGTTGTTTCTGAAGACAGGTAACTCTTGAGCCCTGATAAAGTGAGATCAAAATTGTTGCCTTGCTCTAGGAAAGCATTGATAAGAAATGTTCTTCTTTGAGCACATGTCGGTGGCGGGTGCAGCTGAGCTCTCTGTTGATATCTCCTGGGTTGCCTAAGGGCTAATTCAAGTGCTCAGCAGGCTCAGACTTTGATAAACCCTTCCACCAATGGAGGAAAATGCATTTTGCTTAGTCTGTCTTGTATCACTTAACATGAAAGATCAGCAGCTATGTTCCTGCCCTCTGCCTGCAGCTGTAGAGGCTGGTGAGGAGTAGTTTGCTTGCAGCTGGTCCCTCCTCTGGAGTGAGTAGCCTGACTGGGAGGATAACAGGAGCTGTTCCCACACAGGTAGGCACTGCATTAAGGAGCTGGCTCATAGTCCTTCGTTTGGTGTGTTTTGTCCACAGCCTTTTCTTTACACAAAAGGATTTTTCCCTGCATTGAAGGCACGAGCATGTCTCTATTATTAAATTTCTGCTTTGCTCCCTTCATTTGGAAAGGAGCACATGCAGAACGATGCTGGATCTCCAGCTCCCTGACACCTCTTTGACTTCCCATACCATCCAAAAGCTCCATCACCTCAGTCAGTAGCATGCTCAGCCCCTCAGCCACGCAAGGAGCACCAGCTCACTCATTAGCCTTCAGATATTCAACTCTTTATGCTGGTGTCTTCTTTCCATTTTTATATCCACCTTACAGTCGTATTCTTCACCTTATGGAAATCTTATCCCATGTGCTCAGGTCTTAGTGGAAATACATGCTGTTTGTCAAGCAGCCTCTTCAGCTGCTTTTTTTCACTTCATGTCTTCTTAGAATTCAGCCCCTGACTTTCATACCGGGTAGGATTGCAGCAGCCAAATCCTGCCAGATTCGCATGTTAAAGTGCTGTACGTGGAAATAACTTTAATAGCCTCGAAGACAAAGGGAATACAGATTATTCTGCCTAGAAGGGGAGGTGTGTGTGGGGGGGTCGACTGTTTAAACTCTTTAAAGGTAGTGTTATTATCATGTTCCTTATGAATGGCTGGATAAGAACAAATTATTTTAGATTAATATTAGTGAAGAACGAAGTTCCTCTATTTCTGTTTATGCTTTGTGGATCAAATATATGATAAAAAATTCCATCTGTCCGTTTAATTAATGCTCCCAGCACAGCAAAGAGGGATGCTTGGCAATAGAGAACATGACATTTGACTCGGCAAATTGAAAAGTCAGGATAAAAGGTGATGAACATTATCTAAAAATGCAATTACCATTTGGCACAAAGGCACGTTTGGGTCTTCTCTGAGCACCAAGTAGATGCTGCTGGTGCTGGGTGAACTGTAAATGTTCTGTGACTTATCTCACCTCAGAAAAAGTGCGGTGCCAACCTTTCACAGGAGCACACTTAATTGCTCTTTGACAGCTTTTCCATTGTTGCCTGAATATGCACTGTGGCCCTGCCTTCCACCCCCACCCCTGCCCTCAGAGCTCTTGACATTAAAAGCTATTGATGGATGAGCTTGTTTTGACTAATTTTGAATCCACTTGAACATTACAGGTTTGAAAGTTCAATGCTGATGTGACTGAGTTCATGTCCTGAGGGAAAGGAGGAAGCTGGCAGAAGGGGAAGGAATTCCAATGGGAAAAACTGGTGGAAGGGAGATAAACGTGGTGAGGAGAGACATCAAAACTCAGCTGGTGGTGAGAAAGGATCAGAGACAGAGCAAAGAATGGAAAATTAAGCACAGTATGGGGGGGGACATGCATTTGGCTGATTCCTGAAGCTGTGCTTAGCAGTGGGTTCTCTTCCTGCCTGAAATGTGATTTAGTTAAGGAAATGAAATCTGTTTTGCAGGGGAAAATAGCAGCTGTACATGTGATGGGCTAAAAAAGTGGATGAACTTGATCCTATGTTCCAGATCATGGAAACTCTAGGTTTTTGACTCTTTAAAGAAATCATCCCCTTCTTCCCCACCATTTTCCCCTCTGCTCTGGCTCGGGCAGACAGCAGAATGGGATTAGTCCAGAAACACAACTCTGACAGACACAGAAAACGCAGCTTTCAGCCTGAGGGAAATTAAAAATATCATCAGACACTTTAGATTATATAAGGTCAGGTGCTGCATAAAACTGAGCTGGTCTCTGCCACACTCTGAGACACTGTCCACTCCTGCTAAGGTATCCCCTGCAACAGGGCTGGTGAGATCAGGCAGAGGAGGCTCAGAAAAGTTAAGATTCCATAAAGCAATCTCCCATTGCTTCCAGCATCTCTTCCAGAATGTGAACTCCCTTTCATCACCATTCAGAAGTATTAATATCTGCTCTGCTCATTGCATCATATCTGGATGGCTGACAGCATATAATAGAGGTCAGAAAGGATTGTATTTCTTGGTCTCCACTTCACTGGTCAGGAACTGGCTGGTGTAGATGAGGCATGCTTACAAGATTATAATGGTAATTTGTAAGCCTTTGCTCGAAGCACTGCAACTGAATCTGTTGTACAAGTGAAGTCGATGGCTGAAATCCAAGTCTTTGATAAATCACTTTATTGCTGACCTAATGAGTTCTTCATGACAAGAAGATTTCTGCAGCGGCTCATTCAACAAGCTATTTTCTGTACTGGTGGTCAGAGCTGAAGAAATGCTTGAACACAGAACAACTAGGAGGTATGCCACTTTGCAGAGATTAATTGGAGACTCGATTGGTCTCACTGTCAAACACCAGATGTTCTCCCTTTTGTACAAAAAAGTAACAATAATAATAAAAAATATGTCCAGACAGTGGCTTAATTTAGATTTACTTCATTAGCTGCTGATGTCACTGCATTCCTCCCTATTCAAATAATTGATAAGATTAATGTTTTTCCTTCCCAAGAGACTCATTCACTCTTTAAGTTAATCCTAAAAGCTTGATTGGGGGGGGAGTGGGCCAAAAATTCTCTGAACCTTCTTTCCTCCTTGCAGAGCATGTCGTGTCAGGGAAGGTCTGGATCTGCATGGCTCATGGATGGGGTAGTGATGCCCCACTGCCAGCAATGTGGGGCTCCTCAGCCCACCCTGAGCAGAAGACAGTTCTCTACAAGCAAGCCTGAAGGTAAAGAACCATCACAGCCCATAGTGGTGCTACTGGGGCTCCACGCTCCCTGCTCAGCACAGGGACTGAGTGTGCAGTGACACACCAGCAGCAAAAACAACATTGCCTGCATTGTGCTTTGGACTGCCTAGGTCTTGAAGCACTTGGCAAGAGGGGCTGGTGTATTGTGTCCCTAATTACAGAATGGAGAACTGAGGTGGGCAGTTGAGATGGACTTCTGGCTACCAGCTCAGTCCTGTTATTTCACCATGCCTTTAATCCTGGGTTCCCTGCAGCACAAGAGCCCACCCTCTTGCAATGAGGCACCCCCATCAAGGCCTTTAAAACTTCAGTGTAACAACCAGACGTAGCTCTCTGAGGTCTTTTAAAAAATGTATTAGATGACTAATTATCCTGAGGTGACTAATAGCTAGTGCTTTTGGGCAGAGCTGTACCTATAACACTCAGTTGTCACTACACTCACTAAAAATGAGGAGAAAAAAAAAAAAGATAAATTTTGCCTGAGCTGGAACTTTTTCCAGGTCAAGTCTCTTCTTATTTCACTGTTAATCTTGAAGTATTACATAAAGAAACTTCTGCAAGGTTGGATCTGAGATAATTAAAATGAAACCTTTTCTCTCTGGAGACTCTGTGTTGATCCGGGCAGCACGGGGCCATCTCATGGGACCATCCCAAGGAGACATCTCACCACACTCAGAGTGCCAGGGGCTTGCTGTCCCTCCTTGGGTGAGGATGCAGAGAGCTCTGCCAAAACCCCTGCAGAGCCCCAGCAGACTCTGCTTAAACAGAAGGTAATAAGCAGGAGCTCAAACAGAGCACATAGTTCAGCACTGACATCAGCCCTCTACAAAGAAATTAGAAGCCACGGTTCAAGGTGAGTGCCTGGGGTGTCTGGAGGCTGGACTGCCCAGCAGCTGCAGGGGTGGGTGTGGGGGTTTGCTGAGCTGTTTGAATTGTTTACCAGCAGTGGAGGCTTCTCTCATAACCCCCATGCCCCCAGCCCAGACTGCTGACCCCACAGTCTCTCCCAAAAGAAGGCATTTCATTGGCTTTCTCTGCCTCTTTGGGCCATATTTTTGTGGCCCAAATATTATATTTCATTTCCCTTCTTTTTTCCTCTTCCTTCAGAAAAATTCTTGTGTTGGCCAAGATTGAGCATCTCACATTTTGACTTTTCCTTTCCTCCCAGGAATTCCCTTGCACTGCACAAAGTCCTTCAATTCTCAGTGGGAGCCCTTAGGAGCCTCTTTCAGGGCTCAGAGGAGGGAGGATGGGGCCACACCTGTGCCCATGGGCTAGCATCCTCCTGGGGCAACAGTCACCTCTTCCTACAGCACCTATAGGAGCTATAGGCCGTGTGCTGCCTAAATGCTGCAGAAGATGCCTAAGGGAGGAGGTAAATCCCCCCCACCTGCTGCAATTCAGCATTGCTCTGTTGACTCATGACCCAAAGCATGCTAACAAACTGTGTCAGAGGCAAGCAGTGATGTGAAAACAGAGGATCACTGGGTGTTGTTTAAATCATAAAGGGTTTAAAATATTTGCCAGGCTTCAGTCGCTTTGCACAGGATGGCTTTTTACTTTCACAGGTGGGAATGGACATGCACTTGGATATAAAAGCTTCATGATAGCCACCGTTTTGGGAAGCTCATTCCACAAAGGAGGCTCAAAACCAGACTCATTTTGCTATGCTGGTGCTGTCGTTGGCATAAGCTGTGTGCTTTAAACAATTGTCTGAAGAAAAGTTTATTGATGTTGCAGGCAGGCTCAGGCTGCTGGGGCTGCTTGGGTTTGTTTTGGTTTGGTTTTTTTTTTAAATGGCAAAATCAGGCTGAGCCCACACCATTGGAGATGAATTTAATTCAATTATTTGTTTTACTTTCTGGGCCCTCTTCTTTTTTGTTTGTTTGGGGTTTTTTCCCTGCTTAACCCTTTGCTAACTTCAGCAGTGATAATCAGTGCCTGACATGTCCTGAAGTGTACATTGGCATCTGATTGTAGGAACAATCTGTTGTAAAAGATAGGAGAAGAAAGATATGTGGGATTTTGGGAGGGTGAGGGGAGGTGCATGCATGATGAAAATTAGGCAACAAATTCAATTTCTTAATGAAAATCACAATTTTCAGCAGCTGTGTTACCTGCTATCTCATTGTGCCTGTGCAGAGCTATCAACAGTTGTGATATCACAGCTGCCAACTCATACAACCTTGCAACTTGTGATTAACAGGGTTCCTCTTCAGTTATTCAAGTAATAACAAGAGATACTCTGTGCAAAGCAACAGAATCCACAGCAACTGAATGTACTCTTTCACTGAGTTACTTCTCAGCTTATTTTCTGGCAAAAGGCCTTTAATACCACACTTTGAATACTTTTAGTCAGCTGGAGCTTTACAGGTTGCTTCTCTCCAAACCTGCACTGGGTAAGGTCCCTTGATTTCAAGGCAGACTTGTACTGAGACTTGGATTCTGTGCTAGCTATTTAGTGTTTTGTCTCTGGTAGGACCTGGGGTCAGCCAAGGCTCTGGGGTAGACGTGCTGGGACTTTCCTGTAAACTGCATACACTGAGGACATCAAAGGGGCTTTGAATTATTAAACTGGCCTAGTGTTGAGTGTCTAGAACATATACTAAATAAGACAGCTTTTGGAAAGGATAAGCTTGGATCTGATGAATAAATAAGAGTTCAGAGACCAGTTTCTGCCCAACCTTACTTATCTTCAGCAAGACAGTCTTCACCCTTGTGTTAACCTTCATCTACCACCTTCCTGAGGGCTCCAGCAAGCTCCGTGCAGATCCCTCTGAGTCCCTGATGCACTGTTCTTCCCACTGTACCCCATGGGAATCAGCTCCTCACTGCTTTCAGGGCTGCCAAAATCCTGCCTGCCATGTCCAACCCCTCTACCTGGTCCTGCCCTGCTGCCTGGAGCTCCCTGGCTTGGCCACAGAGTAGGCTGGGTGCATGTTGCGTGCTTGGCAGGCAGCACCCACCTTCTCCTGAGGCATCACCTGGGGTATGACAGCTGTCACAAATCTTTTTAGGAGGGCAACACCTCCCATTATAAGCAATGGGATTATTCCTGAAAGCCCTCAACTGAGCAGTGAGCATTTAACTAGTCAGTAAATAGTTTTTCCTTGTGCACATTGAACTCCCTCATGGCCCTAGTCCCTACCAAGAGCACCTCTGCCTTCTACTGTATGAAAAATATCAACCAGTATGGAATAACAACCAAGAAAGTGAACCAGTTCTTTTGCAGCCATTCTTTGGTGTAAACTCCAAAACAGCTTGTTGCTGTTTAGCCAGGAACTTGATAACAGGGTGGAGGTGCCACAGCTGCATGTTTGAGAGTCCCCAGACGTGGTAAGTCCTTCATCTTGTCCCAGAGGGCTTGTATGATCATCAGCAATTCCTTTTATTCTGTTTCCTATCTAGAAAATGAAATTACTCTACGCCTTGTCCAGCAAGATGCTGGGTGAGTGGGACCAGAATCTCTGCTGGAGCCAGATGGACCTACTGTAAATGATAAAGCAAAACTGGGATTTGGCATGTTGTGGGCCATTCTGTGGTATGACTGCTTGGCTGTCTAACTATTCATGTGCCTCTGTGTGTTTGTCTGTCTATCTATCTTGTCCTATAGCCAACTACTACACACTTATATATGAAATTACATTTCAGTCCTAATTCACAGAAGTATTCAGTGCCTCATAAATCCCTCTGCAGTTCTGGACATTTCATCTTTTTTGCTGGTATTTTTAGTGTAAAGCTGACAAATAAACAGCGAAATCTTTCATTCACTGGTTGCTATAATCAACTAGCTATAAGAAGAAGTGGCAAAGTTATTTATATTTTTTCAGAGAGAATAATTCTTTTCTCTCCTTCTGCATGGCAGAAAAAAATGCTCTGGTAATGTAGGAGCTTAGAATTTCCTTTGAAAGTGCCTCTAGTTGACTTATGAACCAAATGAATGTGGCTCACTTGTATTAGAGAAATGTATTATAGCCCTTCTATACAATCAAAATGAGGAGTGAGGTGTAAATATTCTGGGGTAAAAATTGCATCCATTAAAATTTGTGAAAGAAATAACTTGGGGAAAATGATGTTGCAAGTGATTTCTCGTCTGACCTGGGGCTTTGTAGTTCATCAGCCAACCAGCTTTAGTGGTCTTCTCCTGCTTTCCAGTTCCAGCTTATTTCAGGCCAGCATGCCTCAGTGAGTGTCTGTTTGCTGCAGCTTCTGAGATTAACACTAAATGGGGTGTTTCCATTGAAGCTCTACTTATTTAAGCACTAAGGTCAGAATTTTTCAATGTCTGAGGTGGCATTTCAAGGACCTTGATGTCCCCAGGTTGATGATCTGGGGCAGGCTGGTAGGTCCTCTTGGAAACTAAGGAACTTATGTATAGATACTGGTTAGGAAATCTTTCTTCATCTTTATAAAGGAGACTTCACTGCCAATTTGACTTCTTGCACGTTAGGTATTTTGGACCTCATATATAAATACACTTTTTTTTTTTTTTCTAATAATTGATTTTTCATTAAGAATGAAATGAACATTTCTCATAAATGCTTTGACTTTTGTCTGTTTTCCCTTAGCTTGAGAAATGCTCATCTTCATGTTCTTGTTTACTCACAAGATGAAAATGTCCCTTTTCGTTCTAGTCATCGTGTACGAATCTACAATAAAAATGAGGCATATAAGCCATCAGAGACATAGCTACAGGCAAGAAGTGAAGTGGGCTTAGTGACCTTGATGTGCAAGCCGTAGTTGTTATGGCAACAGGCAAGTGAAATCACTGTTGCTAAGGCTCAGAGAAATAAAGCAATCTCAGTCACTTAATGGTCATTATTCTCTAGTAACTTAATTTTGAGTTTGCTGCAAGCTAAACAGCAAAATGAGTCAGCAAAGGACCTGAAATACTTGGTAGAAATATGAATGAGAGGAGCTTTATTTTCAGTCCCCTTCCCCTGAGCCTTTCCAGTGATATTGTGAGGAGCAGCTACAGAGGTTTTTGAGCACTGGGTGAATCAGAGAGAGAATTCCCAGTGATTATCAGGAGCCACATTGTGACATGAAGTGCAGCCTTGAGGCAGGAGCAGTGGATGGTGTGTGCTGACCCTTGGAAGAGCAGGAGCCAGCATGACCTGCAGACATTCCCCTCTCTTGTCCAAGAACAGTGATTTGCAGCTTATATTTAGAAACAACAGAATATAATACTATTCCAAACAGTGCTAGAAAGTTCAGGTCTTTTTCTCCTCTTTTCATATTGACTCACTTGCTTGGTGTAAAAGTAAGGAGATGCCACAACTCTGTTCTTGTCTGACCAGAGCTAAGATTTGGCTAATCCTCCAGATGTGTGAGGACTGGACAGAAGTGTAGTTAGACTGGATGGGTAAAAAAAATAAATCATTTTATTGTTGTTTTTAATAGCTAGAAATAAAGGTCAGAAATTCTAGCAAGCTAAACGTTGGAAAACAATTTTTAGGGTGAATGTTGTAAACCTTAAACAGGTTTAGGGGTTCTAGCAGAATAGAGTATTGTAAAACTTCAAGTACAGAACAAGTGTAAAAATATCAGAGCCAGTTTTCATTGAAAATGACAAGAACAAAAAGCCATGAAAAATCTTAATCCCAGCAACATTTCATGGAAATTGAATGTACATTGTGGGAAACTGTAGTCAAATTGCATTTTGCTGTGAATATGAATATCACCATATGTTTGGAATATTGTTTTTTCTGAATTCTTCCATAGACCCAAGCCAAAAAGAAGAGAGTCTGTCCCTAAAATAAACATACAAACCCCTCTATTACATACACACCACCAAATCCCTCAGAAATGTCATTGCAGGCTCTAATGTCCTGTTCCACGCTTAGGAATTAGTGAAGATTTTTCCACAGGCTAATTGCAAACCCCTTTCGATTCTCAATTAATTTCCAACAAGGCCAGATGTGAATTTGCAGTTCAGGCCTCTATATTATTCCAGAAAAAGCAGTGGCATTAGCAGCTGAAAGCAGTCATTACGTGTTTGTTCCTGCAGCAAGCTGATTGCTCATCAAGCGGAGCAGAACCTCGTACAGGCTGAGCTGGATGGCAGCTCTATACATATGTATTCCTGCTTGAAAATGGACACAATCAGGCCATTCATGTATCCTGCCAAGATGCCTCTCGGTTTCAGATGCCCTGGGTGATTGCAGGGAAGATTTGCTTCTGTGTCTGTATGTGCTGGCATTTATCAGGATGGTCTCTGTTGAAATCAGCAGCACTTCACTGAAATGTAGATGAAGCTGGAATCGATCCTGAGAATGAAAGCTGGTCCTGTGGAGGACATTAGGATCGGTGCCCCTGAATTCATGGGGTGTGGAAAATGTGCCTGGCACATCTCTGTGATGCTGGGCTGCAGGATCAAGACGAGTGCTAGGACTTGTTGTTGTCCTTAGGCATTGCTGCTGGCTCAGCAGTCGAGCCCCGAGCAGAGGGCTTTGGCTGCTTAGCTGCATTTCGTTCAGGTTGTGCTGCCACAGAAAGGGTGTCATTGCAAAGTTGCTTTTCTGGGGTAGCTCTGTCAGAGCTGCATGTTTGACATGAATCTACTTCTGCCTCAGCCCTGAGCGAGCTGGCTGGCATGGAGGAAGGTGGTGCTTTCCTCTTGCCCATCAAAGACAAGGGCTGGGGAACCCTGTGGCCATGCAGCTCAGATCTGAGGAGGGTTCATGTGGAGTCAAGAGGATGTTTGAGAGGTGCCACAGTCACTATTTGAGAAGCTACCATAATATAGAAAAATAAGGGCACCAATATTACCATTTTCTGTTGGAGTTTTACATCTTATGTGGTATAGTCTGCAGAACCTGTCTCTGATGTGCTAAGGACTTTGCTGGAATCTGATGTAAGAATGTCAATCCCTCTCTAACTACCCTATATTGTGCTGGTTTTGGAGTAATCCACTTAGTAACATATATTGCTAAGGCTCCTTCTATATCCAAGACTTTCCTCTGCTTCTTTCAAACTCAGAGCAGCTGATTGTTGGCAGGTCCTCCAGCAACTGTGTGTAATTAGTCATTAGAACCCCCTGATCTTAAAATTAAGTAGTTACTGAGAGTGTTGTTGCTGAACAGCCAGGGAGATGATTAAGCAAAGCTTTGCATGGATTTCCAGAAGAGCAAAACTGCTGGTGGAAATTGCCATTCTCCTTGACCCAAGCTGCAGCCTGTTTCCTATTTACACTGGAGTTTTCATCAGAAGAGGAAGAGCTGCAAGAGATCTGCCCCATCATTGTGTTGCTAAGTGGTAAACAAGCTCACAGGGTGATACCTTGGCATGGCACGTGCGTATTTTCATTGTCTGTAGAGTTATGGATGGGAATATGCGAGTCTGAAATGGCACATGAAGGTTTTAGTTGGGAAAGAAAAACAATTTTTTTTTTTTCTTTTTGAGGGAATGGAAATGTAATTCAGATGAACTCTTGACTTGCTGAATTTTCTGTTTAATCCTCTAAATCTCTAAAAAATCCTTTCCTTTTTACTTCCTTATGCAACCTTCAGCAAGATATCCCCAGCCAGCGTGTCTGTCTGTAACAGGGACTTTATTTTCCTGATCAGTAGCACCAGAACTGCAGCGTTTGAAATTTTATGGCATTCTGTGATTTAGTGGGGTTTTTAATAATGTATTGTGCTTCAGACCTACCTCTGTGATTGAAATGTCACCTGGAGTCAATGTGGCCACTTCTTGGGAGAGCAGGAGCAAGAAAGGTCAAATTTAAAAAACAAAGTAGGAAGGAAACAAAGAACCAGGGATGTCCAACTGCTTGGGAGAATTTGGAGGTGTCCATGAGTGTTTTTTTCAACATTCACAAACACCCATTGCCTTTCCTAACACATTGCCTTCTGTTGCAGCTAGAATAGAAAAATTTACCTTACTGTTCCAAATGTTGTGATGTGTAGAGGGTACAGTTATTTTTGTGCATGCTTGTAAGAGACAGTTATTGCTCCAAAAACCTTTCTCTAAATGAAAAAATGGTCCTTCTGCTACCTTTTGCCTATCTTCTCACTGCTAGATAATGTGGGTGTAGTATCACAGATCCAAGGTGTGAGGGGAAGCCTATGGAAGCAGTGGGAGTTCATCACTGGATCTGCTTTGCTTTTGCAAGGTGACTGGGCTTGCTCCTTGAAAAATGCAGCCAGAGTGCAATAAAGCAGTTTTCCTTTGAATGTATTTAGGAAGGAGCTCCTAAAGCCTTCTGTACAATAGCTGACACAAGTATCTGGGTGGAGAAACAGTTTGTGCTGTTAGTGTGCTCTTCCTATTTATGCACGTTTAATCAACATCCTGGTTTAGTATCTCCCTGCTTTTGTTGTTGGCATTCTCTTTTGCCATGTAAGGTGCTAAAAAGGAAAGCAGAAACAAACAGAGATTTAATTTTAAGCCTGGAATTGTTCTCAAAATAGTGAAGAATCCATACAAATGAAGCTGGTGGTGTTTTCTGATCATTAGGAACTGCCAACGCTTTTCTCTGCAATCTCAATTAATAGTGTCCTGTAAAAGGTTCTTGGAGAAAGCTTGTGGCACTCGGGAGTAGTTCAACTGTCTTTGGGTTATTTTACTCATTTGCCAGGGTTTCAGATTACAGGCAGTGTAAAACATGAAAATGGCATAAAAGAGGTCTCTTAATTACTTGCTGCCTTTGATTGGAGAAAAATAATGCTTTTGTTGATCCTCGTTTCCCAAGCGCAGCATTTTTGGGAAAATGTTCAGTTTGTCAATTTAATTATAAGCATGCTCTGGCTCCTGGGCTTTACCTCTGCCTGAAAGCACTGCTGACTGGGGAGGGAGCTGTAGTCTATCCCTCTGCATCACTCAGTCTAAGGCTTGACATAGTCACAGAAGATGTCTGTTCATACCAACCCTCGTATGGCCCAGAGGTGAAGCTGTCTCTTTCTGTTTGTACATAAACACCAAGAGAGATTAATGAAAGAGATGTATTCCTTTATATGCAAATAAAATAATGAAAGGAAGCAATAGATGATGGAGAATATGGAAGTCCTGGTAGGACCAGTAAAATTTGCACTATAAACCATTTTCTGAGGAGTGCTTTTGATGGGAAGGTTTAAACAAAGAGGGAAGGGGGAATTGCCTCCTGCTCCCTTGGTCAGAATGAGGATAAGACAGCAAACCCTTTCTCCCTCCTCACAAAACGTGGGACGACATCCCTGAAAAAGTCATGTAGAAAGAAGCCACAGCTAGTTTCTCTCTGCTGAAGGTGTGGTGCATTGGCCATGAGACCTCCACTGTGCCTTCTACCAGGCAAAGCCCCTGGGTTCTTCAGGAGGCCCAGACCACCTGAACGTCACAGTTACGATGTTAACCTAAACAACTTTAACATTGCTGCCCTGCTCCTATCCCTTAGCAGAGTGCTTGTTAGCCTCAGACCTCAGCTGCTTTGGAGACCTGTCCAGAGAAAAATGTTTGCAGCGTTAGCAATCATGTTAGCAGCCAGTAATCAATCAGCTCCAGTGGCGTGAACACGGGGAGCCAGCCGTTGATTACTGGCAGCTCTGCTAACGACTGCAATACCAACAGCCCCCGGGGCTTTAGGGCTTTATGTGGACTCAAAATTCATAGTTGTTGTTTGGAACCGATCAACCTTCATCCCACTCAGGAAGTTAAAAATAAATGAGTTTTTTGGTACTAGGATGCTTATAAAAACAATCCTCTTTAATGCAAGCCCTAAGCTCTCTCTGGTGAATAACTCGCTGAGTGCGAAGGGCAGCACCTGATGCTGTTGGCAAGTACCTCCACAGCTATTCTGCTGCTGCTTTCTGCATCTCTGCAGCCAAACATAGCCTGGAGTAAGTGCCACGAAGAGGAGAAAGAGTAGTTTTATGTTTGGGTAACTGCTGTCAGGTTTGACTGGGGGAGGAGCTGCTAATGGCACTATGAAACTGGGCTGTGTGCTCTCTGATAGTTTGCGCATGGGGATTATCTCAGCCGTGCCAGGTTTATGCATAGCATGATTATGCTGGAAGGAATTTGTGAAATTCAAGGGAAAGGAACATCTCTGGAAGACTTTGCTTGAAGTTCTGAAAACTCAGTCTGCCTGATTCCTTTCTTGCCTGCCCATCCTGTGGCATGGTGACAGTGTACTAAGTTGGAAGAAAGGGACAGATGCTCAGTTCCTTGCAGTGAGAAGAAAGGCTGAATTTTTCAAAGAAAACAAATGCATTGATATTGTTGCAACTAAGACAGCCAATTTGTTAGCAACTTTTCAAGCAGTTTTGATGTAGTTAAGCCTGCTCTGTGTGGCAATAGTAATGTGGAGATAAAACAGCTTTATAGGGCTGCAGATATCTTCCTGAACAAGAATATTACTTGCTTTTTAAATGGTTTCCTATACCTAAAATGACATGACTGGATTGGAGGCAAACTTCAAGTAAATCTTTCTCTTTCCATCAAGTTTCATTCTGAATTGAGTGCCTGCTCAAAGCAGATATATCTTCACAGTCGTCTGGATAGCATCTCAAATCTCTTCCTCTTCTAAATGCAAAATATTTCTCTCTGTAGCTCAGGTGCTACCCTGCAGGATAGTTACTTACCAAGGGAAATCCCACCTTCAGAGGGGTGAAAGACCCTTTGGCGCTGGAGCACCTTGGGTCTGAGAGAAGTGAGATACACCTGCAAGTAAGGAGGGCTCTACATTCACCCTCTCCCTATTGCTCTTACTGTCTGCCCCCCCCCCAAGTTCCTGGCTCATTTTACCCCGTGGCTGTTTTGACTCATAGCCTCTTGTTAGCCAGCATTATTTTTCAAAACGAGCCCTTGAATTTGCTTTTGTACTGTGATTGTGTTGCCTGTTGGTTACACCTAAGCTGTTACATCTTTTGCTAAGTTAAAGTCAAAATACTCTTCAGCGTTGCTTCAATTAACACGGTGTGTTGGCACTGATGTCCCAGTGACTAAGCACAGCCAGAGTTTAACTGATTTAATTTAAACGTCTTACAGCAAAGGAATTATCCAGTGTAAATCCAAACCCTGTGTCACTTTGTCCAATGATTTATTAGTTTTGAATGCAAAATTAACTTATCAAAGAGCTTGCCAGCATCCAGACGTGTAACATCTTCAGAACCTTTAATATTTTTGAAACATTTCATTACTGAAACAAACGTTATGAAGAGTAGCACAGCTCCTGTATCAAATGGGCCTTCAATTCTACATGCTCAGGGAGTGGACCTGCCCTTTCTTATCAAGGCTGGATAATGACTCATTCCTCCAAGATTACAAGGCTACTCAGCCAGGGAAAAGGAGCACAAACCAGATCCAGAGGGCAAAGTGAAAATAATAGCTTCTTCTGTATCCTCAAGTAAGTCAGAGATTCAGGAAACCATTTTTGTTATGTAGTAAATGTTTTATGGCTCTGGACTTTTCTATGCAAAAGGTCTCACTGTGTTAACACTGGGGTTTTAATGTAAATCATTCTCAGAGCAGATTGTAAATATACACAGGGATGGAGTAAGAGGATGTGCTGGAGAAAAGTACAGTCAATCACCAAATATGTCAAAAATGTAATTGAGGTGATCAGCAAGATGCTGGAGTGAAGACTTGATAGCTAGGTTTGGTGGCACAGGGACCATTGGTGTCCTCCGCTGGCCCTGCTGGACCAGGCGGTTGGCTTTGTGCTCTGTTATGTGAGTTGGGCACCTCGGTTTCTTGGGCTGTGAATGGTCATGCACGTCTGAGAGATGGCAGCAGAATGGCTCTGGCTTCTGTGGTGGTCTGAAACACTTCTCAAAAGTTGTGCTGGTTCAGGTGAGACCTCTCTGCTGAAGCACATCTCAGGGGCTTTTGCACCCAAGCGTCACTCTGCTTTTTCCTACTGCATCAGCTGTTCTGGTAGGAGATGTTTTCTCTCCCTGTGCAACTCATGTCTCTTTTTAAGAAAAACATGTTTCTGCTGGGTGATAGCTTGCAAGAGCTTGCTGCTCTGTTGTGTAGCTGGGACAAGGCACTGGGATTATCCTGGGAGATGAACCAGTGAATATCAACAGTGTGTGTGTGTGTGATAGAGGAGACATAAAAGCTGATTATGCTAAACTAGTAGTTTAGAAACTGCTAGTGCCTTGTCTCAGCCAGCATTGCACAGCGAGGGAACAGTTATATCACTGAGCTGGGAAAGAGAAAACCTGGTGCAGATAATATTGAAGTTAGTTGCTTTGTCATGTTTCACAGCACACTCCTAACAGCACCCTCAGTGTTCATATGCATGTCTTCTAAAGGAGCTTTTCTCCTTGCCTGCTCCTCGCCAAGGCATGGGGGCATGTGATGCCCCATCAAGTAAGAGTGAGGGTGGCTCCTTTTGGGAACAGTGCACCTCTGGTGCAGCCCTGGAAGAAGAAAAGCGCAGTTATGATTTCAACTGGGAATCTCCCTGGATTTGGGGGAACAACAGACTCCCAACATTGCACGTGAGCTCTTGCCACCTGAACCAGCTTGCCCTATGACATCATTAAAAAGCAAAGTGGGCACTGCTCTCAACAGTCAATTTATCCTCTAATGATAGAGTGTGTTGCCAGTGAAGTCCAAAAACCTGACAATTACAGTCATTCTTTAATTGTAACTTGAGTTGTAAACTCAAAAGGTTAGTCTGGTGTTTCATGGCTGGCTATTTTATCTTTTAATTAAATGCCTGTCAAAACTCTTTGATCTGAGGACAAGAGCTCATAAGATGCAGAGTCACTGCTCTGCCCAGGTAATTCTCAGTAATCCAGATTGTCTCATCCTGCAGCGTGGAGGTGATTTGAATTGAGGCTGCAGGCTGCCGTTGGGCTCCTGTCTCTGCTGAACTTGTTGATTTACATTCCGAGTGGATCTTTCAGGAGATAATGGGATTTGTGAGGAAAGTTGATTTTACCTTGTTATCTGGTGAGGGAATAACTCATCCTCTGAACAAGACGCAATGCAGGATAGTAATTATTCAGCCAGGTGGAAGATAGCAGGGAATGGGGGAGGCACAGCTGCTTAGCCTGACCAGCCCTGGATTGTTTCCTAT
Organism: Merops nubicus; assembly: GCF_000691845.1. Lineage (NCBI taxonomy): Eukaryota > Metazoa > Chordata > Aves > Coraciiformes > Meropidae > Merops > Merops nubicus. Next base: position 31,488 of record NW_008595826.1, read on the forward strand.
TACAGAAATGCTATCACAGTTTCTTTAAGTTAATTCCCTGAGGGTAGGAAATGAGAGAAAATAAACCCCCAGTCCTAAGTTGCAAAAATCACGAGCACGATCGCAGGACATTGTGAAAAGCTTTGACTTCATGAGATAAAACTCGGATAGCTTTGGGTTTCTTTTGAGTGTATTTTCTATGGCTTTTGGACTCCTAGATCCAAATTTAAAGCTGCTTCTGGCAGCCTAAGGAGCAGGAATTTTATTTTTTCTTGAAGTTAAGGATTTTGCTTGCGATCACCCAAACTGAAAAGTTCAACAACCCCAAATAACGCAAGATTTGTAATAAAATGTTTGCAAGAACCTATTACCCCCAAAGCATCCTGTGTCTGTCAGTGGTGTCTTTCCTCCTTTGGGCAGTGTGGCTCACTGCAGTGGTCCCTGGTTTGGAGGGCCTGGACCCTGTGTTAATGCACCTTGTGAGGTCTTTGCCTTGAGCTTCCCTCCCTCTGGTTGAGTGGTGTGGAACTGGTGTGTGTATGCCTGTTGTGTGCATCTCAGTGGGATGTTGCTGGGAAGCCCCTGTACCCTGGAGGAGCCCCTGGGGACTAAGCAAAGAAGCAGAAAGGAGGAGTGGAATAGCAAGAGTACATGGAGTAGGAAGAGAGGAGAAAAAGAGGACCAGCCAATGCTCAGCAGGGTTCTGGGCAGTGGGCAGCAGGGCTGAGCACCTCCCAGAAGCCATGGTCTCTGCCCAGTTTATTCCCTCCTTCCTCCTCCTCTTGGCCAGATGTTTCCAGTCCCAGCACTATGCTGGCTACCCCCACCTCATCTCCTGGACTTCCTTCAGGCACATCCTCAGCTGTGCTTCTAGCAGTTCCCATGAACTGCCCTCCCTTTCTCCTCACCCTTCATACCTTCCCAGCTTGAGAACAGCTTCATAAAAATGCATATGAGATAGCAGAGCCCAAAACAAGCTTAGGCAGTGTCTACTTATACGTGTAAATATGTGAGTCTGCCTGCCAGGCTGTTCTACAGAAATGTGTTTATTTTTAAAAAGAACCTGTCTTCTTTACTCGTTCCTGAGAGTAACTTCTCTCTCTCGGAGCTCTGCAACCACTGCCCAGCAGGGCAAGCTCTCTGTTGGAGGAGTTCCACCAAGGGCTCTTCAACCAGAGCACTTCAGTACCTGCTAAACTTCAGTGTGTGTTACTTAATGTACACCATGGGTTGGTTTGTAGTGGTGCTTCACACCTCCTCCGAGTGCTGACCCAGGAGATGTATGTAGGGATGCAGAAGAATACTGGTTTGATAAATGGCTGATCTGTTTATAAGGCTGCCCCATCTCTGCAGCACTATACAGCTTGTGTTGGTGATAACCACCAGGGTTGACTTCTACTGCAGCATTAGATGCTTTTTTGTGCTGTTTGTAACATTCTCTGAGCATTAAGCCTGATGTGTTGGTTTTCAGAATCAGGTTCAGTGTCTTGACCACCAAGCAAATTAATAATCAACTTTGTTCATTCTGAAACAGCCAAGGTTCCCTGTGGGTCTTCTGGTTTTGTTTGTGTGCAGGGGCCACTAGATCCTCAGCCTCTCAGAGGTAAAAATCACATTTTTCTTGTGCTCAGGAGCTTCTTGGGTCTCTCCTTTCAGTCAGGTAGGACAACAGTCATCAGATGAAGAACTGATAGACATTATTCACATAAGCATTTGCAAAGCATACCATACATCACAGTAAGTATACCTTAACTGATAGTTAAAACACTTAATTACACTGGTTAATCTTACAGTTAAATCATTCATGTGGGAGACTATCACCAGAGGCTGTCAAAGGTCAGCTCTTTTATATTGAAAACCAGTCTCTGAGTTCACTAATGTCTTATTTTGGACACAAGGTGCTGAGACATTGGTTTTGTATAGTTCAGATATATTTCAAACTTGACTCATTCCAAAGAGAGTTGTTCTTATTTCTCCATTAACAGGAACTTTATGCCCTTTTGTGCATGAAAACAAGCCACAGTGTAGCTCTCAGATGAGATTTAACTGGCTTCTACCACACAAAATATGCTCATATATATTTTGTAGAAACTAACAAACTTTTTGATTAGACATCAAAAAGCCTTGTGGGTTTGTTTGCAGACTTTGATTAGATACTATTGGTAAAGACAAATATTTTGATTTAATCCTCACTTCTAGCAAAAACATACTAATACTCCTCCCAATGGGAAGTGGGAATAAAAGCAAAAGTTCTCCTAAAGTCTTAAAACTTGTAGCCAGTCCAGAAAAACAACTTAATTGATGTTCTCCCTGACCTTTCTCATCTTTTCATTTCAGAGCAGGGAAACTGAGCCTTTAAGAGCCTTATGGCAGCAGGGTGTCAGTGTTCTTTGTGCTGTAGCTTTTCAGTGTGAACTCAAGTATTAAAAACTGTTTGTGATTGCTTCTGGTATTAAATGTTAGAGTGACAACTATAATCACATAAGTTTGTCCCTTAAATATAAACTTTTAAGGTATTCTCTACCAAATTCCATGTACGGATTTTGACCTGTCAATTAGCAACCACAATGCAGCCACACAAAAAGTGTCCAGCATAAACAAAATCAATCTTGTTGATTTCTAAGGGAAAGTTCACTTGAGGGATGTCTCACAAAGTCCTGAAAATCATGGTTTCAGTACTAAACATTTCTATGGTCAGGGCTCTTTTTTTCAACAATGCACTGTATGACATAGCTCTGATTTGAGCTGAACCCCATCAAGACTAGGTTTGACCTACACCTTTCATATGGCAGCTATAAGAGGCAGTGACCACCTGCTCCTGCTTCCCATGCCTCTGCTCCCCAAAAAAATTCTTCTTTGGGATTTTGAAAGCCCAGAGTTTGCATGGCTGCTGTTTTGCAAAGCAGTGTATGAGTGGATTTGCAGAAGAGAGAAAGAGGCACTGAATCTGGAAATGCTGTGCCTTGAGGGAGCTTAGAAAGGGCTTTGGGGCCATGAGGAGGGAGTAATTTTAGTGATTTAAGCCTTGTTTTTTTCTGCAAAGACTGAATTTCATGCAGTTGTCACTGCAGTGAAGCTACCTGACCCATCAATGAAATAACTTCTGAGGGTCTGAATTGTGGCTAATGACTCAGGTCAGAAGTACAAGCAACATCAGTGGCTTCTCTTTCAGAATCTGCCCATCATGGTGCCTGCTCAATTAGCAAGGCCTCTGATCCTGTGGAAGATATGAAGGCAGAGGTGGCTGCTGATGCGCCCCAGGAAAGGCACAAATGCACCTGCCACCACACTCATTGGAGCCAAGGACACCCTGGGACAGGCTCTGGGAGGAAAGACCCATCTCCTGCAGAGTCCTTTGTGGGTCACTCCCTTCATCCCCTGGTTGAACTGGTTTGAGTGTTTGGAGCTGGTAACCGCTTCTGGCTTTACAAAAGGACTACTTTTGGGATGGGTGTTACAACTATAATTCACTGTATAGGTTTTCTTATATTCTTCCTTTCATAAATGCTATTTGCAGTAGCACAATTAAACGAGGTGTAAAAAGACTCTTGGAGGATGCCTGGCTTCTATCTACAGGTGGCAGAAGGAGCCTTTTAATAACTTTAGATCTTCCATGCCTAACTTTGAGATCCCCAAAGGAAGATGAGATGGGTATCAACCAACCAATAAAAATGTACTCCTGCCAGTCTACCCCTCAACCTCATTTCTGGCACAGCTACTGCTGCAAGGGAGTTCTCTATGTCAGCAACCTGTCTCCAGGAATAGGCACATCAATTCTTCAGTGTGTGATCAACGGAGCCCTACCTAAGGGACAACTTATCCAGGATGGAGTTTTCTTTGCAGACTTTACTAGCTAAGGGTGTCTGATCATCTTAAAAGGCTGGCTTATCATTGCACACCAAAAACCCTTTATTAAGGAAAATCTGTCAGTTGTAGATACTACTGCTTTATAAATGAGCTGACCTCAGAGGAGGAGAGTCTTACATTTCTTTTTGGAAGCATCTTAATAAATGTCATATAATTCAAAAGGTCATAAATCTTTAAATTCAGACCAGGTCTGAAAGACTTGGATAGAAAGGGACACTCCCATCCTCAGTTCCTCAGGAGCTTGCTGGATTGTCTGTGAGCTTCACTATGAAAAACAACATAATAACATAACACCATTTGTATTGAAAAGATGCATTTTGGAATGAAGCCCAGGAAACCCCCAAGCTCCCCTAGTCAAACACTTGTCCCCTCTTTCACAGGTTCTGTGCTCTGTGAAAACGCCTGCATTTTTGTTACTGTTTATCTTAACACTTTCCTTCCTTAATTAGGTCTGCCCTGTAGAGCTTTCAGTCTGGCAGGCTGTGAGCTCCAGCAGAGATGGAGCGTTATGCTGCAGGGCGGTGCCTGCTGCAGCCTGAGCTGGGTGCTGGGATCGCTTTAGAGGCTCTGCTCTCATTAGCAGAGAGGTTTAATCGCCATTAGCTGCCATAGTGCCGACTGCGGTTTGGTGTGGTGTGAGCAGAACAGCCAGCCTTGTGTCAGCTAGCTCGGCTCTTAACACATGACCTCATCCCTAATGAAGACTAGACCTTTGGTGGGCATCTGTCAGGAAATTCTGCACCCTTCTCTCCTGCTCTCTCTTACATGCTGCGATGGACAAAATCATTATAAATGGAGCATGAGTGTAGATGCTCGCTTACTGGTCTGGCTTCTCTAAGGCTCAGGGCACCCAGGCTGTGCTCTTCTTGGTAGAAACCTGAACTCATTAGTGTAAGAGGAAATAGGAAAGATTGGGCCAAGCTTTCAACAGATTTTCCCATCCCTCAGCCCCCACAAAGTGAGAATGGGATCACTTCTCCCCTCTTATTCCCAGGGGGAGCGTGTTCTGTCAAATATGCAATTGCCTAAAAATGTACAAGATCCCTGTTGGCCTGGGGTGCAATATTTCTCTTTCATTGCCCTAGCAGCCTGGGTAGTGAGCATGCAGCCCTACAAAACGTCCTGGTTCTTTATTCACCTTCTTCCTCATCATCACAGAAAATAAGTCTTCACTAGTTGACATTAGGTGAGGGTTTCACCGTTGAAACCTGCTGCTTTAGGGTGTTGATGATGTGTCTCTCTGAGTTTTAGAAAACCACCATGCTGGCTTCACCCCTAGCATTGTTTTCTTTTCTTTCTGTATTTTACGTAGGCTTTCTGGTCCTAAACTCAGTGGTCTACAGGATCAGGTTTGTAAAAGTGATTAGACATGAAAAAAATAAATAAATTAAAATTAGGTCCCTTTTGAAAACATTACTACACTCCCATCTTTTCTTTTAAGCTTTTAACTACTGTTGAACATTTGGCCCTTAAATCATGTTTCTGAAACCAGACTGAGCTCAGATGTAGCCTTTCTATTATCTAAAACCTATGCCCCACATTTTGGCAAATCAATCATTGCTATTCCTGCTTCAGAGCTGTGGAACAGGCTGTCAACTGATATTAATCAATCTTTGTCATTGCCCGTTTCCAAAAGTCATTAGCATGCTCAGCCTCACATTATATTCTCCAGCAGAAAAATAACACATTGTCAACTGTGCTTTGTTTTGAGTTACTACACAAGTGACCTTATTGATTGCACGTATGGAATGGAGGTCTGTATTTACTGAGAACCTTCAAGTTTTGGCATTTGCCTTTATTGTATTTATACTTTCACTCTTTTTTTTTTTTATTGCTTTGTTTTTCTATAACAGGAAAACCAGCTGTTTCCAAGGAAATGAAGATAGCTAAGGAGCTGGTATGAACGTTAGAAGTGTATGAAGATATCAGGCACACCTGACTGTTGGAACACTAGGAAATGATTAATGACCCTTTAACACATTAAAAAAAAGGTCTGCCAACATACAGCTATTTCTGTTGTCACATAGTAACACTTGACATTCCTATAAATGTGGCCACACTGGGGTTGGCATGTGTAAAAATCTTTCTTCTTAGCCATCAGGTCTTTACAGATGGATTTCTCTTGCTAGTTATTCCTCATGACACTTGGCAAAGGCTGGCTGTAGGGAGATACCCCCTTTCTCTTTTTTTCCTTTTTTTCTTTCTTTCTTTTTCTTTTTTTTTTAGAGAAGAACAATTCCATTTAGAGAGGCCTTTGTACCCTATTACTCGCCTGGCTTTGTTGTTGTTTCTCTTTGTGCTGAGGGAAATAAGTGATGCCTCCTCTTCGGGCTGATCCATGCTGTTGGGCCACAGTCCTAAGGGCACTGTGGGGAACACTGCCCTGTGGTGCAGCGAGGCCTGATCCCCCCCAGGAACTGCTGTCCTGTCTCAGCATCCCCAGCTCCTGCAAAGCCACAGGGCTCCTATACCCACCCTCTCTGCCAAGGCATTTAACAAGGAAAACCTTCACGGGCTCCTGAGCACAAAACCACTCCAGCTCTGACAACAAATCTGAGACCTTGGAAGATGGAGCTGCAGGATCCTTTGCAAAGACTGGCAATAAATGTGTATTTCTTCACCATCAGGTGAACACAGAAACTTTCACAATGTTAAAGTTAGAGCATTGCACTAGCAAGAGACCTCAGGGGTCAGTGAATCTCATCCCCTGCTGCCACAGGCAAGCACACAATAAAAACCCTTTATAAATGGAACAATCTATATTATATTAAAGCAGCCTATTTGCAAAGCTGAATCAGAGATGGGTCCATCCCAGGATGCTTATAAACATATTTCTCATTCCCAGAGCAAATTCACTCTGGGCTATAATAACAATTTCTGCCCTTTGTACTGGCTTCCCAGTATTTTCTCACAGTTAGCCAAGATCTTGCATGCAGTTGGAAAAAATATAAGCACTTGATGTAGGCAATGGAGCACAAGTTAGATTTCCAGTGTTTTTTGGCTTTCTTTTTTTAAACTTCCTTGAGTAAAAAATCCCTACCCTACTTAATAAGTAGGTATCCTCACTCCCTTCCATTTCTAGATTGCCTTAAGGTGTAGCCTCAGGAAAAATACATTATGGACTCAAGTCCTGAGCTGATGAATGCTACTCTTGTGGCAGTAAGTTCGAGATCTGAGACAAACTCTTAAGAGTTATCACTAGCTGGAGACAGCAGCAGGTAATGGGAAGCATTCCAGCGCATTGCTGCTGAAAAATCCTTTCTAGCTGCTGAGGATCCACAAACTCCCACAGTACAGGTTGTGACATCAAGACACGCTCAACTAGAAACGAAAATACAATATTAGTCAGGGCTTCAATAGTCCTTCAATATGTTTTCTGTTTTATTGGGACTAAATCTCAGTCAGACAGGTCACTTTGCTGCATTCTCATCCAACGCTGTATTTTGCTTTACCTGGTTTATCAGAAGAATCAATCTCGCTGTTATAATAAGAGCCCTGGTAACTCAGGAAGGAATTTCTGCTTCTGGCTGGTAGAAAAAGAAGAATGCAGAAGTTTTAAATCAGTTCACACAAGGACACCTTAAACTCAGTCCAGTAAAAGCTTCACAACATAATTTGCCTGTCTTTCCTGGGAAGTTTTATTATGAATACTTAGTAGAAGATGTCAACACCAAAATGTCAAGTTTTCCTGGTCAAAAAAAACGTGTCATCTTCTCTTACCTAGGTTTTATTTAGAAAACTGGATGCAGGAGTTTCTGACATACCAGATCCAGCCTGAGTCAGTGACAATAGTAGATAATTGCCAGCAAACCACTTAGTGCATTTTAATAATGTCTGAAGAGCTTCCCAAATCCTCAGCCACATCTCTCCCTAGCATAAACACTTTCAATATTTAATCTGGGTGATGCTGAAGAAGACTGCTGTCCTTTTCTTGCCAGCCAAAAAATCGTGACCAGGTCTCACAGGCTCTGGGGCAAACAGGAGGGATGACCTGCCCTGGTGGGAGGGAGGAGGCTGTTGTGATCATCCACTGTCAGCCCCCTTATCACAGCAAGAGGGGTGCGAAGAGCTGGGGTTTGAATCCACTTAGAGGTTGGTGGGTGGTTTGTTTTTTTTTTTCCTCTATAGCTTTGTACTCTAGCAAATGAGCTTCATCCTGTTTCAGGCAGTGTAAGCTGGTGTAGCTTCAGTGATTACATATTTCATAGGCTATTGATTGAAGTGCTCTTACAGTCCTTTCCTCTTCTGAATGGATGTTTATCCCCTGGAGGCTTCTTCAAAGGAGCCAGGGACAAAGGTTTCAACTTAAGAAAGCATTTGTGCAGGCCTACATAGGCAGCCTTGCCCTGCACAGCAGGTAAGCACGTACTTAAGCACATTAGAGATTATGGTGTGAAAACAGAGAGTTATATACGTGCCCGAGTGAGCAGCTGGATGGGGACAGACTGTTCTAAAATCAATTAGAAAATGATGCAGGATGCCCGTGTCTGTACTTGGCACCTATTTCATTTTCTTTCCGTTTATTTTTCTGTTCTGCTTATGCAAGTAATCCATTAAATAACAATACCCAAGACAGAATCAGTGTTGTGTCAGAAAAGCACCTTTCCCTGGTGCCATTATCAGTTTTTCTTTCTCCTCTCTGAGCATCATCCCTTCCTCTCCCAGTGAGCTTCTAATGTCTTTCTGCTCGACTGCTATGGCTATTGCATCCACTGGTTTTTAAAAATACCTTTTTTCCAATGCCCATTTCTGTCAGATATTAAGTGCTGTCCAAGTCAGGTCTGATAAATAGTGAAATAAAATCAGACCTGATCTATGTCCCTTCTGCAGAAGAAAGAGGTGATATTTGCAGCCATTTACATGGTGTTGTAAAAGCACAGGGAGAGATCCTGCAGCGCAGCCTGCATGACAATGCACACCCCTGTGTCTTCACATCCCTGCAGCCCCTCTCCATGGGCTATCCCATCGAGTCCAGCTCTGTTTCAGGAGCTCAGGAGGGAGAACAGTGTGGCACACAGCAGCTGTAACTGGGCCACCAAGGGCCAAGATTGCCTTCATCAGTGTTTAAGTGGGTGAAGCAGTGGATGGCTTCAGGGATGGGATGTCTGCTCAGAGGTGTAGTAGTATTACTGAGACTTTTATCCCCAGCAAGAAATGTTGTGTTGCCCATCAGGCTTCAAGGGATAATGGAGAGCACTAAATGTCTACCTTGAAAATTTACTCCCTGTAGTCAGTCTGTTGGGGACCAGTAGGAGGGAAAGCCTGGAGCCCCAGCCATGCCATCACCCATGACTACTGAGCAGGCTGCAGTTATTTCTAGGTAAAACATTAATCATGACATTGATTTTTTTTTTTTTTCAGCTTGGGATGTATGCCTCTAAAGAAGTAAATTTTAACAGCATTAATTGCTGATTCCTGCCATTAACCAGCTCTTTAAAAAGGTTTAGCACAGCCTGTGTGAGGCAAAGTGCTTTCATAATAGTGCAGTTTTCTATTTGTTATCTTTTCCATTTTTTCTTCACCTTGAGTTGTGGTTATATTCTATTCTTGTTTTCCTTTTGATTTTATTACCTTTATCCATCTTTTAAATTTCCCTACCCAAAATGGTTGGGTACACTGTGCAGGACACCCATACTTTGGGAATGACAAGCAATGGAAACAATTTGACCTTTTGAGATAAAATACCATGGGCATTGTTTTACAAACAACTGGGAAAACCTCGTTTTGTAGATTGTCCCTCCCTCCAATTAAAGAAAATGAAAAAAAATCACCTAGCATCAAGGCCCCCTTATGTGTTGAAGCACAAGAGGGCAGTGTTAGGTTGGATTGAGTCGCGGAAGGGTGCGATTAGCACGGGAACACTTCGTGGCTGATGAATGTAGCCCATTTGTGAGGAGGCATCTGCTGGGGAATCGGCAGGGTGAGACCAGCTCCCACCCGGCGCTGGGAGAGGCAGCCGAGCTCATAAACCACTGTCTTCCCTTGGCCCAGTGGCAGCCGCCTTGTGACACTGCTGGGGAGGGCATCTGGGGGCACAGGGTCACCACAGCCACCCTGAAAGAAACCTGATGAAGTTTAACAAG
>NW_008595827.1:0-14847 GCF_000691845.1 Merops nubicus
GCACTTGCTCTGTGCCAGGGAGACTCCTGTTTGTTTGCACTTTTGTCAAGCTGGAATGCAAGTTGTGGCTTGGGGAACTTGGAGATCGTAGCTATGATTTTAAAAGAACAAACTAACAAAAATCCTATTCTGTTCTGGACATTTTCTAATACCTTGTCATCAGTTCAAGATCCTAGAGTGCTCTCAAGGTCAGCCTGTCCCCAGTTACAACTTTCCAGGCTGGGGACTACATCGAGCCCTTGCTGAAGTGATCACTATAGCTGGCCACTTGTTCTTAGCTTTGTTTACTGTCAGGCTGACAACACTTTTGAATGTTCATTCCCTTGGATCCATACTGAAGTGATGTGTGCTCCTGTTGTCATTGTGCAGGTGTTTCTTTCTTGACAAGCTGCAGGAGAAACTTCTCTGTGACCAGGCAAACGATAGTATGGAGGTGGATGGAGAATCCAGTGCTAGTGACCAAATGGAAGTGGATCAACAGGATGAAGACATTTACTCAATGATTAAAAGCTGCAAATTTAACATGAAAATGAAGATGGTAGAAAGTGCCAGGAAACAGGTGATTCTACTGTCTGATAGCTTCCAATTGTGTGAGAAAATACATAGAAACCACAGCTGGAAAAGCCCCTTAGGTGCTCTTGGACATCTTTTTTGCCTTGTCTCTTTTCGACCCTGCTGTCCAGGATCTTTTGAAAGCTCAAGAAAGTCAGTTCCACAGCAATAGAAAGCAAATGGATAAATATTGATTACGAGCTTGATGATAATTTCTCATTACTGGAAATGTTCCCTGAAGGCCCCTTTGATCCACAGGTAGTTTCTGACACTCTAAAGGACAGATAAATAAAGTATCTGAAATGCTTCTATCTTCAGTGGAAGGGATGCTTGCAACCAAACATTATGCTTTGTCATTTACAAGTAATCTCTTCCATGGAAGAAAGACATCAAATTCATACTGAATCAGTCATTTACTTCTGTCAGCAATTATGAAACATTTTATGGTTTGGGTTTTTTTTTTTTACAGTTTACATTAGTGCTGTTAGGATAACACTTCTATAAAGAACTAGAAGTAAGTGACTTAGAAATTTTGTTTTGGCTCTGGCTACTAAAATGACTGAAACAGCTTTCATGGATGAACCTTGTTCAAGCTTGAGACAAGATGAATAATATTTAGGACGAGGTCTCTCTCATCTTCTGAGATGCTGCATAAGTCTGCAATCAGTGGCAAGCATTTACTTTAAGCACTGTAATAACCAAATATAATGTTAGTGCTGTGCTGACTGTACACTCTTAAAGGAGTAAATGGAAAATAAGATCTCCCTTAATGTTACTTATACAAAACTTTTCATCAAAACACAAATAAGTCATTTGGTTAATAGTATTATAAACCAGTTGCAGTTATGTTCCCCATATGTGTTTGTAGTGCAGAACAGCTAATGCCACCTTAGTCATGTGGATAGAATTGTTTTAACTTCCTTAGTTTGTCAAACTTCTTTTCTTTTTTCTTTTCAAATTCCACCATTAGCACAAATCTGGTTTTGAACATGAGACCTGACAAGCAGCGGGCCTCTCTTCATCTTATTTTAGCTTTACCTGAGTTACCTAAATCTTCTCATCCTTTAATTTGATTGCAGAAAGGTTTCGTTTCCTCTTCAGATATATTATCTGTGAATTCTGTCTTAATCTGAATACAGAGCAGCTTCACAGTTGCCAAGAAGCTCCTGAAAGACCTGCGGAGAGATGCCAGGACGAGGGAGGACTGGCTGCTGAGGTGGAATTCCGCCTATTGCCGCTTCGTGCACAGCTCCAGCCGGAGCCAGAGTTGTCCTCAGCGTGTGCTGGCAGTGCTAAAAACCATCTCCCTGCTTGGTAACAGCTTTCTCTTGGCTGCACCTTGTTTATTGTGCAAAGCTTCTTTGTTGTCAAATTACCAACTCTAGTTTTCAATTCCAACAGAAGATACCAAGGCTGACTACCTTAGTAAGAACGTAATGGCCTTCCGAAACCAGAATCTTCTTCTGGGTACTACCTACCACATCATGGCCAGTGCTCTGAGTCAGGATCCAAGATGCCTTGAGCAAATCAAGGAGGAAAAGGCTGGGAAAATATCACTACTATCAGGAGAAAGTCTTGAGAATCCTGGAAAGGTAAATGAGAGGGGGAAACCTTTCAGGTATTTCAGTGTTGTAATCACTACTTGAATAGGTGGTGTTGAATGTGGATAGATACAGAGAATGTGAAACCCATCTGCTGCTGGTGATTTGCCCAGGAAAACCAGCTGGAGGGGAGGGGGAAAAAAAAACTGGTTGCTGTTTTGTGTGTTTTTTGCTCTCCTGGAGTTTTGCACCACTGTAGCCTTTATAATTGGCAAAGTGTTCTGGTGTTTTTTTTCTGTCCCACTTCTTTTATCTAAATGATTTTAGTGATAGAGAGGAGAGGGTTTTTAAGACAGGGCACATGCAGGTCACCTTTACCTGTTATGGGGCAGTGAATATTTGAAGAGTCCAGTGACAGACTGTGCTGCATCTGAAATCATCTCAGTTGTCAGTTGTCCCAGATGCTGTGGCACTGATGTTTCTGTTGAGTAAGAATTTGAAGTACCACTGCTGTTTGACTTCTGTTCATTCCTAAAGCCATCATGAAGACCCTTAGATATGAACCATATCAGTGTAAAAGAGGAAAAAAAAAAGCTCTTAATTCATGTGTTTATGGTTATTAAAGAGAAGCAGGTAAAGAGATTCCTGCAAAAAAGATTTTACATTTTCACGTGTGTAGAAACTTGAGCAAAAGCTTAAGCTTCATTTCTTAGCTAATTGTTAAAAACATTGTTCTTAAGGAAATCTAGAAGATGAGCATAAAAGCTCTTCTGTGTCAGATGAGTCAGATTAGGATACCAGATACTTCTATAAGCTTAAGGAGCTTAGTCTTAGTTCAGCTTAGCATTAAGCAGTACTCTGACCCTGGTAGTTTCACCTCTGCCTACCTGAAATTCAAACTATTTCATTTCAGTTACAGCATTTTTCAGTTGTTCCAACTTGTTCTGCAGCAATTTTGTATGTTGTTTAATATCTACAATAGCTGCAATGTCTGAGGTCAGTAAGCTTGTTGGCAATATGAGAAGGTATGTACTTCATTTATAAACATGCAGTTGTGAAGGTTCTGTCAAGTCCTTCATTGCATGAGCTGCATTAGAAAGGTGTGATTGATGTGGCTCTTTGTAATAGGGAAAAACATCAGATTTCAAATAGTTTGTATGGGCTTTTTAACACAAATTCCAAGTATAGCTGTTATGCAGATGTCTTAATAGGAAAAAATAACATTTTAAAATTGTTTTCTGTTAACTGGTTGCAAAAAATCAATGTTACCTCTCAACAGTTAATGTTTAACATTACGAGTTACAACATTATAAAAATTCTACACATGTCCAAAGACTGATTTAAATGTGAGAACATTAAGAGTTACAACAGTATAAAAATTCTACACAACATGTCCAAAGACTGATTTAAATGTGAAGTGTGGCTTATATTTTTCCATTTAAAATAGTGGAAATCATTGCTAGAAATGTCCTGATTTTTTTTTTCCACCTGTATTATCTGCTCAAAACATCTAATAGAGTTGAAATGTTATCTACTCGAGGCTTGAACCAAGCTGCAGTTTTAGGAGGAGTTACTGAATGCTACTTGCTAACGTGTGCTTTTGTCCTGCCCTGGCTGGCTCTCAGGTGTTGGCAGCTCTGAACAGGAAGGCTTTCCAGGCTTTGGGCAGTGCTGCCAGGAAGGCTGAAGAGGAGGTGCAGTCCCACTCCATGGAGCACGTAGATGTGGTGGGAGTTACCAATGCATACATGACTTTGGTTGGTTTCTGTGACCAGCACCTGCGTAGAGAAGAAGAAGGTGGCTTGCCTGGTTAGTCAGGACTTCTCCTAAACACACGAGGTGATATGTGAGCTTTTGTGGTACCCAGGAGACCTCCCTGAGCAGCACAGCTTGGGTTTAAATGGGACACTTTGGCCTCCAGCTCACCAGCATTTATGTTCCCTTTTTTTCCCCCCCCTCATTATTTCTGCTAGCTTTGGTACTAGTGAATCACTCAGTCTCCTTCTCACTTATGAGAAATGTGTCCTATCCAGCAGATGCTTCCCTTCTTCCTTCCCAGAGCACAGCAGTGCTGTGTTTAAAGCAGGCAAGATACCAGCAGTGATGCTGCTTCCTGATAAAGCTAATCCTTACAGTCCTCAAGTACATGTGTTGCAGATGTGTGCAGTTCAAACAGATGGGAAGGAGAACAAAGTAAAAAAAAAAAATACTAAATATGTTGGAAAAAAAAATTACAGAATTGTAAAAATGAATGTTCCAGATGATCAAAGACACGGAACAAGTGATGGTGTTTCTGATAATTCTTGTTTAATGTCTCTTGGCAGAAGTTAATGCTGCAGATCTGCAGCTATTCCCAGCTATTGTGGTGGAGAAAATGATAAAAGCTTTAAAACTGAACTCCAGAGAAGCCAGGCTGAGATTTCCTAGACTGCTGCAAATAATTGAAAGATATCCAGCAGAGACATTGGGTCTAGTGACACGAGAGGTTAGTTGCTTCCATTTCCCTGGCGGTAAATGTTGCTATAAATCAAATTTAAAGGTGGGGGTGGAAGTTGGATGGATACAGAGGTTAGGCTGGTAAGTTTTGCTTCAGGTAAATCAGATAAATTTTATCCAATCATTGTTTCCTTGTCTTTTCTCTAACTCACTGAGTGTAATGCATATGGACAGACACTTTTTTTCTTAAAAGTTTAACTTTCTATCATTGTTCTGATTCCAAATGTCAGTTAGAGAACTGTTGGAGGAAAACTAAGTTGTGGGTTTTTTTTTTTTTCCTTCAGAACAATCTTAAAAGGGCTGATAAAGTTGGTTAATACTAGGGTGAGGAATGTATCTTATTTCTGTAAGCTGAGTTTCCTGTATGCAAGAAGCCAGCAGCTTCTCCAGAGTAATTTTCCACATCTCCCACCTCTCCCTGTCCTGCTTCACTTCAGAGGTTACTACAGCTTCTTCGTCCTTTGTATTCCCCACTTCCTCCCTTCCACAACATGTTCTTCCATGGTGGTTCCATGGCATGAGCCCTGCTGCCTTCCCTGCTGCCTTCCCTGCTGCCTTCCCTGCTGCCTTCCCTGCTGCCTTCCCTGCTGCCTTCCCTGCTGCCTTCCCTGCTGCCTTCCCTGCTGCCATGGGACAGGGAAGCTCCTCTGTGACTCATGCCTGTTCCTGCCTTGGCCTGCCCACCTTTTCAAGCCCGTGTCATTGTGCTGGTGCACACAGAGCACCAGGCCCTGTTGGAGGAAGAACTCGAGAGAGACAGAAACACAGCTTAAGTTATCCCAAGGAACTGAGAAAGTAGCAAAACCAGCTGAGGTGCACAAGGTGTGGTCACAGTGAAACTCTAGTGCTTCAAACAGAACCTGACACCTGGTCCAGCTGACAGATCTCACCCAGAAAAGGAGTTCACCAGGCAGTTCTTCGTCCTCTCCTTTGTCTTTTTGAGAGATAAATACTGGCAATCTGATATAGAGGAACTGGAGTTTGGCCTCTGGCTATCAACAAGAAAATACACACTAGTACTTACTTTCAGAAGTGATGTGGCTTTACTAAGGAAGTGAGCGTGAAGAATATGAGAATCAGGGAACCATAGAATGCTGTGAGATGGATAGGACCTTTAAAGGTCATCTGGTCCAGCCTCCACTGCAGTGAGCAGGGACACCTTCAACTCATCAGGTTGCTTTGAGCCATGTCCACCCTGACCTTGAATATTTCTAGGGATGGAGCATCTACCACCTCTGGGCAACCTGGGTATTTCATTACCCTCATCATAAAAAAATCTCTTCCTTATATCTAGTCTAGATCTCTGCTCTTTTAGTTTAAAACCATCACCCCTTGTCTTACCTTATTGTCCCCATCTTCCTTACAGGCCTCCTTGAAGTACTGAAAACCTGCAGTAAGGTTTGCTTGGAGCTTTCCCTTCTCCAGGCTGAACAAACCCAACTCTCTCAGCCTTTCTGCATAGCAGAGAGGTTCCAGCCCTCTGATAATTTTTGTGGCCCCTCTGGACCCACTCCAACAGGTCCATGTCCTTCTGTGCTGAGGGCTCAGATCTGGCTGCAGTACTCCAGGTGGGGCCTCACAGAGCAGAGGGGCAGAATCACCTCCCTCGACCTGCTGGCCACACTTCTCTTGATGCAGCCCAGGATGCATGGCCATGGCTTTCTGGACTGCAAGCACACAGTGCCAGCTCATGTCCAGCTTTTCATCCACCAGTACCCCCAAGTCCTTCCTCACAGGGCTCCTCTTAATTCCTTCATCCCCCAGCCTGTACTGATACCTGGAATTGCCCCAGCTCATCAGGAGCTTATGTGTCAGGGGACTGCTTTCCTGAAATCAGTGCAAACCTAAATCTGTTCAAAGTTGAAGGGTGAACAAAACTGTTTGGAGTTCCAGTGTTCCCTTTCCTGGCTTTTTTTACTCAAATCAAAACTTAACCCAATGGTGTCTGAACAATCCCTTCAGATTTTTGAGTCATTTGTATGTGATGATCAAAAATTATCATGTTGCATCCAGCCAGAAAAGCCACAAGTTTGAGTATGACACCTCATCTTGATCAACAAACTGTGAATATTTGTAGTGGAAAACCTATTAAGCAGCAGCAGTGGTGGTGTGGTAGTGGTAGTAGTAATAACAATAATAGTAATGGTAATAATGAAATCTCTGCTTCATTGGGAGCTGGTTTGTGCAACCTAGTTGACATTCTCAGTTTCCTTTTCACATGTCACGTCTGTCAGGCTGGGCCACAGAGCTGTTTACTTTGTTTGGGATTTTTGAGGAGGACCAAAGTTGAGAGCAGTGTGTGTGTTTTTGCAGCTTTCTTCGGTTCCCTGTTGGCAGTTCATTGGCTGGATTAGCCAGATGATGGCACTACTTGACAAGGATGAAGCAGTAGCTGTGCAACACACTGTGGAGGAGATTGCAAATACCTATCCCCAGGCAATCATCTACCCTTTCATGATCAGCAGTGAAAGTTACTCTTTCAAAGATACTGCAACTGGTTGTAAGAACAAGGAGTTTGTAGAAAGGTGAGTTTGCTGTCAGAGTAGCTCTTCTGTATGTTTTTTATTCAAGAGTGGAGAGATTTATTTCTTTTTCTTAATCAAACTCTTCTCTTTAGGGAGCATGAGAAACAGTAGGGTTAATCCCTGGTAACCTGTGTTTTTATTTAGTGGCACAGTAAAAACCAAGACATAAGCTCTCTTAGTTTTAGATATACTCAGGTTGATGGCCTGAATACTTTCTGAAGTGTGGGGTACGTAGTCCCTAGGCTGTGGGAAGTCAGAATTTTTCCAAGATAAAACAAAAAGACCACAGAGAGGCAGCCCAATTCTCCTCTTAATTCTGTGGTAGTCAAAGTTTTTTCTTCCTTTTGCTCTGCTGAGGTGGAAGAGAGATCTGGTGCACGATTTTGTTCTTACTGTAATAGGCTTCACAGCAGTAGGAGTCAGCACCTGTCAGAGATGAAGATGAAGCTTGCTTGGATATCTACAAACTTTCTAATACCAAGAGAAAAGCAGATGCATGCAAATAGAATAGATGCTCCTACCAGACTTCAGAGAGGGGCAGTGAGATGGGTGCACATTGTCTTGGGGAGGGCCAGCTCGTGGTTGTGGTGTTCTCTGATACTCACTGTGCAGCAGGCACCTTCCTCTACCAGCCCTCCTTTGCCTGCTTTGCCATACAACAAAGCCTGAGTTAATGCCCAGGCAAAAGTCAACTTTTAGCACCACTAATACAATTTTCAATGTATTTTTATCTCTTTTTTTTTTTTTCAAATCTCTGATATATTTGCTGACTTGGATTAAAATAAGAAGATAGTCTTGTGCATCACAAACTGTATCCCCATTGAGTAACTGTCATGAGAGGATGCACAGCCTGGGTAATGCCCAGTTCTGGTGCAAGCATGCTTTCCATTCCTCCCCCAAGCTCCTATTTTCTTAGTGGGACACTTAATTAAGAAGCTGGGAGCTGCATGGTGAGGACAGTCAATATATTAACAGTTGGGCGGCCTGAGGGAGAGTTCTGAGGGAGTCCCACCATAGATTGTTTTACCAGATTCCTGAAAGCAGCAGACAGTCTGGATGGTTGCTTACCTGGCAGGCTTGTTGCTGGTGGTAGTTCCTGTTGTGTCATGGGGCACTTTTTCCTTTAAAGGCTCAAGGCTAAGCTGGACAAAGGAGGAGTGGTTGGAGATTTCATTCACGCTCTGGAACAGCTCTCCAGTCCCGTCATGCTCTTTAAGGTAAAGTGTGGGGTGTTTTACTCCCCTTGTTCCTCACCTTCTGAAGGGAGGGGGGTGCTGGGTGGAGCCCCACTCTGCACTTTGTTTGGCACCACAGCCACAGGAAGTGGTTCAGCCCAGTGTCGGGGTGCTGCCAGCAGCTTTCACTGGAGATGCTGGCCCTGCCCTCTGCCAGCTGCCTGGTTTGCACCAGCCCTGGGCAGGGTCTCTGCCCTTTCCCATGGGCAGCCTACCTTAATTGTTCTGAAACCATTACAGAATTGCCATTGTGGCCATCTCTATAATTTCTGGCTACTTGTTCTTGGGTGCTTTCCCTGCTCTCTGCTGGGCTTCCCTGTCTATGTTCTGAACCCATTGTCCAAAGGATTCTCATCATGTGTTTGGGACCACTCCTGGCCCCATGGAGGCTCTCTTAGTTTGCACGAGACACTATGGTAATAACCAAAATTATCTTTAATAAAGTAGAAACATTTTATCAAGAGACAGAATGAGAGGGAAACATTTCCATACACTTTTGATTGCTCTTTTGATTGTCAGAAGACAATTTAATATTAGTAAATCCATTAATTCAAAAGGAACCTGAGCAGATCACCAAAGAGCAGGTCAGTAAACTCTTGGTACTCATCTGTTTCCTTCTCTTTGCAGGACTGGGTTGAGGATGTCAGAAACGAGTTGTTAAAAGCTCAGAGAAATAAAAACAAGCTTAAGGAAATGTATGAAGGAATGTACAAGAACTTGGGAAGCTTAGAGGCTCCTGGCCTTGGATTGCTGAGGAAAAGGTTTGCTCAGGTATGTGTGATTACTGAGTAGCAGCATCGTGTGCTTTTCTGGTAGGCACTAGAATTCAGAAGAGGGACCAGATCACAGCTTTTACAGGTGCTGCAGGACTTGATGAGACAAGAGGTCACGTCAGGAGTACAGGGCTGGGATTTCTTTGCTAGAAGCTATGGACTTATGTAGTTCAACTTCCACTTCTGCCAGCCATGCAGGACTAAATGTTCCCTCAGTTTTCTGCCTCCCCTGTCCTGCACACTGGCAGGTTCTCAGGGCCTGGGTGCCTCTGACCATCTGGGAACATGCAGAGGAATCTGGCCTTGTGGGTTTTTTTTCTTCTGCCAAGGATGTAGGAGCACTTCAGAGTGTTTTTCTGTGTTTTGCTACCCAAACTTGCTGCTGGTATGAAGTTATTTAGTTAAGTTATTCAAAAGAGTTAGAATTATGAAGAATTACAGGCAGGACCTTGCAAAACTGGCTGAGATCTAAAATAGTGAAAGTCAGTGTAGAAAAATAAAGTGATGCACATAGCAAAAAAAAAAACCCCAAACCCTAGTTAGTTTATTATATAAATTCTTCATGTTTGAGCTGGCTATTGTAATCCAAGAACAAAATCTTGATTTCTGATAGTTCTGTGTAAAGGTCAGCTGTGGATACCCAAGAGCAGAGAAACAAAAGCAGCTCTTAGTCATTGTTAAGAACAGAGAACAAAACATGGATTTCTTCATTGACATAGCAGCCTCCCCTGACTCTTGCCTATTGAACCCATCATCCTCATCCACTGTGAGGTTCAGAGTGGCAAGAATAATCAAAGGTGCAGAGTAACCTCTGCATAAGAAGCAACTTCAGCATTCCTCTCGTTGGAAAAGACACAATGAAGCCAAACAATAAAGCTCTTAACGTCAGGAGTGCCAAGCATGAAGTAAACATTCTGTGGAAGTGGCAGGTTCAAAACCAACAGGGAGAAGTGTTCCCTCATTCAGTACACACTTAAGTGCTGAACTCCTGCAGCAGGGTATTATGGATGGTTTCATGGGTTCCAATAGCAATTAGGCAACAGAATGAGGAAGGCAAAAATGCTTTGAGAGCTTTTGTGTACAAATGCACACTTCTGGGATTTCTGCACTCTGAAATCCCTGAGCTGCATACTGCTGGAGGTGAGGAGGGTGATACTGCTGTAGAAGTGTGGGTGTATGCTTCTACTCTATGCCCACAGCCAGGGCTGGGTGGATCCAGGTCTCTCCCATGTGGCCACTTTTATGTCACATTAGCATTAAACTTAGCAGAGTGTCTTTAGGGAGATTTCCTTCCCCGTGAGCAGGGAGGGTGGAAGTTAAGAGTAAAGTGGAGTTGGGAGAAGCTGAGATGATGGAGCAGCAAAAAGGGCAGCTAGGATTTTAGGGGCAAACCAGCCCTTTGAACGTGTAGCTGCAAGATAAATTGGGTCTCTGGGGATAATGACTTTAAAATGATGATAAGAATTTGCAGGATGTGCTGCTGCCAGGGTGGGAGCAGAGGGAGAGGAGAAGCTCTGGGTTGAGCCACAGAGGGTACGAGTGCAGCCAGGGACCTGGCAAGCCCAAGGACAAAGGCAGGCTGTGCCTGCTTGTTGAGGTGGTTTGTGTGCACTTTGGCCCACTTAAAAAAAAAAATCCCTAGCTCTTGAAAAAGCTGAAATGTGCAGCAGCTGGGGATACTGCAAGTAGTGCTGGTGGGTTTTAAATCATTACTGCATTAACCAGACAGGGAGAGAACAGCAGGGGAGGTGCTGGAAGAGGGGTGGTGGGGTTGTTCCCCTCTGAAGGGAAGAGGGAGAGCAGTATCCCTTTCACACACTTGCAGCTGCAGCAGAAAAGGGTCAGGGTGATGGTGCACAGGCCCTGAATTCTTTGCCTTCAAGAAGAAACAAAGTGTGCTGTGAGGATAACTGTATAGTTTCTAGTGTCCTTGCTGGGAAAAAAATGTTGTATCTCTTGACTGACACATGAAATTGCTCTAATAAGTGGAGGACTTCAGTCCTGTAATCTTCATCTGTATTATTTATGTACAATTTCAGATGTAACTTTAACAATAAGAATCTTGCATTTATTTTTAACGTGAAATTCTAATAATGCACAAATTAAATGCTGTTGAGGGTTTGTATTGATTAAAATGCAGTGTTAAGGCTATTAAATACTTGCTGCCTTGAATTTTAAAAAGTCAGAGAACAGAATAGAGAAAACAATCAGATGATCATCTGGAAATAGATTTAAAGTGATAAAGATGTTGACTGTAGCAGCCTCTTTTTCAGAAGGAGAATATTTTCTGTATTTTCATTTCCTTCAGTGAGATAGCTGTGTCCTTCATAGCCTGGGAGAAAAATGATGAGACGTTGTAAAAACAAGGGAGCTTGCATATCTTTCCAAGCTGTTAATGCCACTGAGGTCCAAGAGGAGACATCTGTTTTTTCTAGAACCTTGAATTATGAACATAAAAAGTCAACTCAGTTAACTACTTGCAGATAATGCCTACTTTGTTTATTAAATGGATCAGTATGAAATGTCTTTGCACTTTTCCTCTATCAAGGTATTAAAATACTTTAAAAATATGGGTTTATACATTTTACATCCAAAATTATCTCAAAGCAAATCACAAATGATGAATGTGATAGTAAATAAAATTTACATTGATCTTTTCTAACATGACACAAAAAAATGTTTTAATACATGATTTTTTATGACCTGCATTACATATACATACAATGTAAATTTTAGTTAGAAAAAAAGGTATAAATGAAATCAGCTATTTGCTTGCTCTGTAGTGTGTTGCTGCTGGTTTGGAAAAAAAAACACCCAAAAAAAACCCCAAATAAACAAAACCAAAGAAAACAAAAACAACAGAATAAAAAGCTAAATCCAAAGTCCAGTAAAAACCCCACACCTTCCATGGATCACATTCACAATCAAGGGAGATAAAAGATTAGCTGATTCACCCATCTGTTTTGCTGTGGGGGTTTGGTTTGGTGTTTTTTTTTACCATTTCTAAATCAACCAGTTGAGGGTTTTGGGGCTTTTGCAGCAGTTTGAAAGTGTGGTGACGTATGAAGACTGGGGCATCAATTAAATGTTCTGATAACAATCCTATATTTAGGTTCATGTTGGAATTTGTATTTGTTTAATAGGTGCAAATGTAAATATTTGTATTTTTTATTAATATTTCACTATCTCATCTTACACAGATGAGATATGTGTATTAAGGTTAATAAGCAGCATTATTGATACACTCACCCAGAATCCAGCTGCAGCTGGAGGAGGTAAAAGGGATAAGTTTTTGGGTTAGATATAGCAAAAAGGTTTGTGATTTAATTCTGCAGATCTTCAGTATCACTGAGTTGGTCAAATGTGGATATTTCTGTGATGGTAACTGGTGGGTCTACCAAACAGGCAGTGAAAAGGTTCTGACAGGCTAGAAATAATGGAGGAAAAAAGAAAGGACAGAATTGGAAGGACGGCTGATACAATTTAGGAACTCAGATGAAGCTCTGTGTGTAGATAAGAAGATACTGTTCTGGTGTTCTTGGGGAATTCCCAGCACTGAGTTAACAGGATTCCTTTCTGTAAACGAACCTCAGGCTTTTGGGAAGGACTTCAGCCATCATTTTGGAAAAGGTGGTTCAGAATTGTTGGATATGAAGGTCAGCGACTTTGAAGCGATTACAACTTCTCTCCTCTCAAAAATGAACAAAACCCATAAAGAACCTGGAAACCTGAAAGAATGTTCACCATGGATGAGTGAGTTCAAACCTGAGTTCTTGAGGAATGAGCTGGAGGTTCCTGGTAAGTTCTCCTTCAGTGGTGATGGTGAACTGTCCCTTACAAGAAGGTGGCTGCTCCTTCTTATGTTGGCTATATGGCTCTTCTTTCTGGCCTTACACAGAGGTAGATTTCATCTGAAATAACTCTGTTCATTCATCACCTCTTAAATCTGTTCTTAAGCTGTAGTCCTGATTTTAAAAATTGTATCTAAAATTGCATCTCTTACCTAAGAACTTAATATTATTTTTAAAGGGCTGACTCTGGGAAATCTGATAAATAAATCTAATATCTGTTTAAATCTAGTTCAGAAAGGATGTGTCCTCTGAAACCATTAAGAGCTACAATTCTAACAGCTTAACAAGGAAAGAATAGCAGTAATCCACAGATAAAATCATATGATTTTATGATGGATTTTTAGGCATTGAGAAATATTTTCATCATAGTTATCATTCTGCAAATATGCCAACATATTTGGAAGTGTGTTCTGTTCTTAAATAGACTTTAAAATTAAATACAGTCTATGTATTTGTCTGCTTTTTTTGTCTAATTTGTCTGCTTTTTTTTTTCCCACTACCCCTTCAGGTCAGTATGATGGAAGAGGGAAACCACTGCCAGAGTACCACGCAAAAATCTCTGGGTTTGATGAGCGGGTATGTTTTTGAGTCAAGATCCTAAGGGTGGCATAAACTTGTGTCCACATTCAATCTGGAGGATCTGACAGCAGCAGGGTGGCTGCCTGTGGACACATCTTGCAGCACAAAGGGAGGTCTGCAAGCGGGCATTTGGTTTTCTAGAAGTAACTGAGCAACTTGACTATGCCACCAAGGAGTGACAGCCACGCTTCGTTTCGCTGGCGGTTGTGCAAGGCCAAGTCTTCTGTCACAGATATTTTGCTTTTTCTTTGTCTTTCTCCAAGGTAAGTGTGATGGAGTCCTTGAGGAAGCCCAAACGTATAACGATCCGTGGCAGTGACGAGCAGGAGTATCCCTTCCTTGTCAAAGGTGGGGAGGACCTGCGGCAGGACCAGCGTATTGAGCAGCTCTTCGATGTGATGAACATTGTCCTCTCCCAAGATGCTGCTTGTAGCCAAAGGAATATGCAGCTAAAAACTTACCAGGTCATCCCCATGACGACAAGGTAGGCATTTGTCTTGATGGGACTGAAATCCTTATTTTAAAATCTTTTGCTATTGGGATGTTGGAAAGTGAGATTTCTGTGTGCCAGGTTCTGATTCAGAATGTTTTGTGTCTTAACTCTCTGCTTCTTTTCCTTTAAAAGAACATTGAAATTGCTTTGTCTGGAGACTATTTTTTAGAATATACTTAAATTGGTAGCTTTCAACCTTCTTTGACCAGGCACTAGAATGTGTTGTTTCCTATTTGTGGTCTTCCTCTAAAGTTCAACCTTGAGCTACTCGTTCGTGTCTCTGGTTCTTTTGCTCCAGACTGGGACTCATCAAGTGGCTGGAAAATACTTGTACTTTAAAAGAATTCCTTAATAACAGCATGTCTGAAGAGGAAGACCTCATCTATAACAGGTGATGCTTTGTTTAGCTGTCTAAATAATAGAACCAGTACTACTGGGATTTTTGATGCTGACAGTCTTATGGCAACATTTTCTTTTTTTCTTTAAGATTCAAATAAAAGTGTGCCTATTAGCAAGGAGGCAGTTTGTACTTCCTGACCCAAATTAGTAATTGGCAACTGTTTGTTTAATGAGTACCATTGTACCTGGCATATCCTCCACCCAGCTTGTTTAAACAAGAGGCTTATAATCACAGTGTGACGTCATTATCATCACCATTTCCTTATCAGCAGATTGATTTTACAAGCAAAGGATTTTAATCTCTTGATTTGATCGGGCAGGAAATGGACATAGGTCAGCAAGGGGGGTTGCAGAGGAGAGACAGAGCTATTCAGAACCTGGGTTGACAAGGGAGTAACAGCTG
>NW_008595827.1:14878-17139 GCF_000691845.1 Merops nubicus
TGGGGGGGTGGAATTGGCAGCAGATGCACCAAACACAACTGTAAAAGAACACTCTGAGTGTATACAAATGCTGGGTTTGAACAAAT
Source organism: Merops nubicus (assembly GCF_000691845.1). Classification (NCBI taxonomy): domain Eukaryota; kingdom Metazoa; phylum Chordata; class Aves; order Coraciiformes; family Meropidae; genus Merops; species Merops nubicus. Next base: position 14,965 of record NW_008595827.1, read on the forward strand.
CAGCTTTCATTCTCTTGATTGTAATTGGAGAATGACTGTTTGTAAAAGTAACTCTTGCATTTCACTCTGTTTCTATCCTGGAATTTAGAAATTATTACCAACCATAATTACTAACTGGTATTACTATACCAGTTTGATTAACCAGTGTTGTTCTTGGTACATAATCTCGGTCTGGGTTTGTCAAAGTGGTGTTGCCATCATTTATTTTCACTAGTTCTCTTGTTTATGGGGCGGGTTGGAGAAGCCTCCAGCATGGATACTGGACTCCAGAGAGTTTATTTTTACAGTTACTTGATTTGTGAGTGGCTCAGGAGCTGCCACAGTTCCTGTGTTACTGCTGTCTGGTTCACTTCTGTGAACAGCAGCAGTATTATGTTGGTCTCAATTCATCAACTGGGAAAGTGGAGGACTCCTCATGTGCAACCACCTTGTGAGGGCAGAAAATTTCCAATATACTATATGTAGAAGATCAGTGTCTTCTAAAAACAGTTTGATTTATCCCTCAAAGTAGCTTTGTTTTATTGTTGTAATAAATATTTAAATATTTTCTATACATTCCTCAATTAAATCAGTTAAGACACTATAGTGAGCTATGGTTGAAGTGACAGCACTTCCAAAGAAAACTTCTGATTAAATCCTTGCTGGTTAATAGTTTGGGGGTGGGAGAAATAACTTTCTGAAGTTTTGAAATCCTTTTCTTTATCCCAAAGTGGTGGGCTCCACAGTCTATACATAAGTACTTCTGAAATGGAGTGGAGGTCTGTATCTCAGAACATCCTTTGGAAGGAGGAGAGAAGACAGTTGCTCTGCCAAGTTGCTGTCTCTCTGGAATAGAAGTTTAATGTCTAGTGTATTTAGTTGAGATGGGAGAAAAATAGCAAATTACTCTATAAGCAGTGCAACTAATGAAGACTTCTTATGGATTAATACCCCAAGTCCAAGCCCCCATTCCTCCCCTCTCATACCCACTGACTGCCTTCCTGCATTCCCTGCCTGGCTGGATGGACAAAGGGCAGCACATACTGTGGCAGGCCACTTAGTGCCTCTCATGTGGATATGAGACTGGGTTAAAAATATCTTTCCCTCCCTGAAGAAATTATTTTGGGTCTTTCTTCTCAAGACAGCATCTAATTTGCACAGTACCTAGTGACGAATTAACACCTTTGAGATGTCTGATCTTCTGTCAAATATGACTGAAGAGCATTCAGAGGGAGGGGGAAGGAAATGGATGGATCAGGTATGCTCTGACTTCATAAACTTCATTTCCATGGCAAGGCTAAAATTAATGTAGGCTGTAGCTTCCTGACTCCTCCTGTGCATCAAAATCTCATGGGTCATAGTAGCACAGAGCCTGCAGATATTTGAGTACAGAGTGGTAAGATAACACAGGGAAATAACGGGTGTTTTGGTTTTGGTTTTTTCCCTAGCAAAAAAGGACCTCGTGCTACCTACTCTGAGTGGCTGTCCAAGATGGGTGGGAAAGCACAAGGCATCTCTCGCTACCACCTTATGTACAGGTGGGTTGCAAAAGAGAACTGCATGTAAAATATGGAAACTAGAGTGCAGACACACACGGAGTTGTAGAAATTCCAGAGGAACTATGTTCTGTGTTGTAATACGCTGGTTAGATCTGATTTGTGCCCGTTTACTTGTCTTACTGGAGATGCTCTGCAGAAGGACTTCAGCACTGCCAAACTCCCACCAGAGCACAGGAATGCTTCCAGAAGCTTGCTCACATCCTTAAGATAGTGTCTCGAAGCAGATGCTCCTCTTCAGCTTCATTTTCTAGAGCTCTCCCCAGAGGAGTGTGCTGTGCATGTCCTCAGCACCAGCTCTGTAGTTCTGCTGCACCCCCTTGTGCTGCAGCTGCTTTCTAGCACCAATGTATGGCTGTATTAAAAAATACCCCATCCATTTAATCTGGGGAAAACCAGACCAAACTACATACTGTTCTGTATTAAGAAATGTCAATCTTAGAAATAATTATTGGGAGAAAAAGGGAGGGGGAAGGTATTTTTAATATCAGATAAAAAAATTGGGGGCAATCTCTCGGCGTGGGTTGCTGCACTGTTCACTGGGGTGAAAATGTGGTGGTGTGGTTGCGTACACACCTTTTAACATCCAGTGGGCTGTCATCTCAATAGCTAACATTGTTCCTTGATTAATTTGCAGGAA
>NW_008595827.1:17170-25502 GCF_000691845.1 Merops nubicus
ATGTCCTTCAGAGGCAGGGAGAGCAGCGTTCCAGAAGACCTGCTGCGGTAAGCGCGCCGGTAACGGGCGCACGTGGTGAGACCACAGGTGTCAGTGTTTCGGTCGTACCCAACCAGTGACCTGTGTTCTGTGCAGGAGAGCCTTTGTGGGGATGAGCACATCTCCTGAAGCCTTCCTGTCCCTGCGCTCCCACTTCGCCAGCTCTCACGCGCTGATGTGCATCAGCCACTGGATACTTGGTATTGGAGACAGGCATCTCTCCAACTTCATGATCAACAAGGAGACAGGTGGCATGGTGGGGATAGACTTCGGGTGTGCGTTTGGTTCAGCCACACAGGTATGGGGTTTATCATTCATTACAGTTCATTAGTTTTGCATTTACTATGTGCAGTTACTCGTGTATTCTCAGTACTAAATATGATACTCCTCATTTACCATCGTTCGTTCTGATGCAAAATAATCTTTGCAAGTTATTTGTAGTTAGAATAAAATCCCTGGTTCCAGATATTCCCAGACAAAGAGGGAGCTGTAGCTTCACAGGGTCTGCAGGGTGGTGTTTTGTGTAGTTCAGCCATGCTTTCAACCACTATCCCTAAATATTCATGAGCTGAGCTTTGATGTCACACTGTGTCCTTGTTCTACCATGTTTTGTGTTGTTTTCAGTTAAGTGACAAAGTGCTTCAAAGCTTCAAAAGAACAAAATGCTTATTTCTAATCTTTCTTAATTCTTGTTTTCTTTTGACTGTCCCTCCCCTGGGCTAGTTTTTGGGCGTGCCAGAGCTGATGCCTTTTCGTCTGACGCGCCAGTTTGTTAATCTGCTGATGCCAGTGAAGGAGTGGGGTCTCCTGTACAGTGTGATGGTCCATGCCCTCAGGGCTTACCGTGCAGATCCAGATCTCCTCCTCAGCACAATGGATGTGTTTGTGAAAGAGCCTTCTTTGGACTGGAAGGTGGGATATTCTCCTTTCTCTCCCTGTGAAAAATCTTAAACTGTAATAAGGATAAAACTGATCAAAAAGGAATTATTTCTTGAAGCTCACTCACAGTTACTCCTTTTAGCCTCTTTGTTTTATTGAGTTCTCAGAGAAACTGAACTTCAAGGATTTAAAAATGACAGGATTCTGTACTGATGGAGAAGGAATAGTAGCACAAGTCTCTATTATCCACGTACTGTTTTTTATCCGCATGGTAATCCTAAAAATGTGGATGTCTTTTGATCACATTATGTCACTTATGCAGCACCACAAGTATTTTCAACTTTTTGCATTAAGCCCCTTAAATTTACCTAACAACAGTATATATCAAACTAAGAATTACAGGGAAAAAAATCTGAAACCAATTGCCCTTCAGTAACTCCAGCTGTAAATTAAATTTTAAGTCATAGGCTGGCTAGATACCATCTCATTACTTTGCCCTCCATTACATCTGTATTTAAGAGTTACTGGCTTGACTTGTTATGAGCTGGCAGCTTAAAGGTCTTTTTAAGTGTATGATTTATGATAAACAGGGCAAATTTGTTTTCTCTTTAGAACTTTGAACAGAGACAGCTGAAGAAAGGAGGCACGTGGATTAAGGAAATAAACACATCTGAAGTAAACTGGTACCCTTTGCAAAAAGTCAAGTGTGTCAGAAGAAAGCTGACGGGTGCCAACCCAGCAACAATCACTTGGTAAGATGCTTCTCCTGCTTCAGGCTGCTCCACCAAGAGCTCTGGCATCTCCTGCGTCAGGTTTTGCTCCCTTCAGATAGAATGGCAGCTAGGAAAAGAGAAGAGGCAGACAGGGCAAAATTTCAACAAGCCTCCTGTCAGGATTGTTCTGGTCCACGTACAAGCTCTGTGAATCACCCTGCCAGCCAAAACACCAGATATCTCCCCGTGATTGTTCCTGCTCCAGCTCAGGCCTCCTGAACAGTTTTACTGTTCCTGGCAGCGCGCACGTCCCCACCCTGTGAGCCTGCTTAACTTCTTACTCCTCAGACTGCTGTGCTGTATGTTTGTCTCCACAACTTTTAGGCTAGGGGTAGTATTTAAATCAATGTGCTTCTGCAATGGAACCCAAACCAGCTGTATGGGAGGCAGGGAGGTAAGCTGCTTCCCAAAAACATCAGATTGAAGTCTGATGGCATGCTCAGGTTATTTATGTCAGTCTAGTCAAGTCTGGCTCAAGCCAGAATGTCTTTAAAGTTCAGTTACAGTACAATTAATCCCTTCCATCCTCCTTTAAAAAGACATTTTGGATTAATCAAGGAAAAAAAAAAAGGCAAAGAAAGCAAGCCTGCTTTAAAACCATACAAATACTGAGAAGTGCAGGACTTGGGAGGAGTCCCTGCTGCGGTCGAGGCTGAACTGGAAAAGGCAGCAAAATCCTTCTTGCAGACACAGACCAGGAGGGCAAATAAGGAGATATCAGCTTGGATGTGAACTGCTGCATCCTCCCTTCAGTGAGAGACCTTTGTCAAGGTTGAAATACTCCTGGTGAATATTCACTAGTAAAGGGCACCTGAAATCCCCAGTCCTCGCTGGCCAAGCCTTCTACAGCTGTGGAGCAGTCTCCACATCTTGAAAAATAAAGCTGCTTGAATGGTGTTCAAGTGCTGGTTTGTGTTTTAAAACCCATCTCGGCTTTCTTGCTTGTTTCTTTTAGTAAGAGCTTGTTCTTGTGTTCTCAATTCCAGCGATGAGCTTCGCCTGGGCCACGAGAAGTCGCTTTCTTACAAGGATTTTGCAGCTGTGGCTCGTGGTCATCCTGATCATAACGTCAGAGCCAAGGAGCCAGAGGATGGACTCTCAGAAGAGACCCAAGTGAGGTGCCTGATAGATCAGGCGACAGATCCCAACGTTCTTGGCAGAGTCTGGGAAGGATGGGAGCCCTGGATGTGAGGGACTGCTCTCTGCAGCCTGGACTGCCAGGAACAACCCCATCAGAGTTTTAAAGCCGGAAAGGAGAAAAAACTCTTCACCACTTTTATCATCCTCAGTTAACTGGACTAATATGGAAAATATGTTTTTGTATTAAAGCTGTATTCAAGCTGATTTGTTTTACAGTTCTGCAACAAAATAGCTTTATTGTCTTGGTGTTAAAATCAGTGCAGGAAGAACTAGAGAGGCTGTAGAGCTTAAAGACTCGGCTGAAAGGCACCAGTGGCACGCAGAGAGCACGAATCCATGCTCTGCAAACTCGTAGGCATCAGTGTAGTGAAAGTCTGTGCTTTTGACTTTTACAGTGGGACCCTGATGACAAGCAACTGAAACCATTCTGCAGGCGTGTTCTTTGTAATGAAAACTAGAAGGTTTTGCCATCGGTAGGAACAGTGCAACAAAATTAAACAGAAAATGGCTTATCCCCTAGATCTAAACACACAAAGTATCCGGGTGGTTGTTTCATTGCTGGATAATGAGCAAGCAATGGTGAGACCATGCTGGTTTGTTCCAGAAGATTGTTTTTTAACAATGGGAGGTTACACTTGGTTATCTCTGTGCTTTAGAAGTCTCTGCTCCTCGTGTTGTATTAATTTGTCTGCTCAGAGCTTCTCACCATAGCTGCAGCACAGCAGTGGCTGCTGCACTGTGGTGTGTGTCAGCCAAAGTGGGGCAGTCGTGCCAGATGTGGCTCTTCCTCTTGGGCAGCCAGTTTTCAGGTGGCCTTGGTGGCAAGTGCAGTACAACACAGACAGCAAGGGGGAGAGAGAGATCTCTTTAGTGTTACAGTTTTTTATTGCCCACAGTACGTTGTAGGGGGTGGTTTCCATTGAGGCTTTTAATAATTATCACAAAAGGTGTAATAAAAATGGGTCTTTGCCCTTTCACTGCCTGCACAAGCTTTCCCTCCTGCTTCTGTGGCCATGGGGCAGTCCTGGTCTCACTGTGGGCACCAGGCTCCAATGAACCTTTCAGCTGGAGAGCCAAGGAACCTGCCTCCTGGATACAACTCCATCAGCTACTCACCGTGGGGGAGGTCGCTCGCTAATGACTGAGGAGGGAGCTTTTTCATTTCATATACTGTGCAGAAACAATGACTACTTGTCACCTTCTATCTTCCTAAATACGTTCAGTTCTATATGTTGATACTGCTATGGATCAAGAAATTCAGAATCTTTTTATCAGACTTTATTAAAAATATTGTTTGGCTGTATTTTTTTAGAGGAAACGTCTATTTGAAAATAAAACCAACCTTTCAAGATGTGTAACACATTTGAAAAGCTGTTTTAGGGCACTTTAATCAGAAGATATCCCCATTTGTAGAGGTGATAATTAATGAGCAGTGTTTTTTTAATGAGTGTGTGACAGTCTATTTTTATATGGGCTTGTGTAAGGTGTCTTGGTGCGTTGTTCTTTTCATCTCTGCTATCAATAAAGACGGTGGCACTGTGACTAAAGAGTGGGTAGGTGAGGCACTCGGCTGTCACATTGTCACTCAACAAATATAAGAAAGTTAAAGCACAATAAAAACGACATAAAAAGGCCAAGGGGACATTTGGAAACCAAGTGGCTGCTCCTACGAGGTGTTTAATTGCACTTTTGGCACATACCTCAGATACTTACTAGGTACTTTGACCTGTACAGCGGAGGACAAAGTTTAGGTTTATAGTTTAACGAGGCTCTTCTGCAGGACTCCAGTAACAAAGGATGTTTGTGTGCAGCAGGTCTCCTTCCAGCACCAGCCCAGGCTGCCGAGCTCTGTTGGAAGGGGCTGGAGCAGGATGCAGCCCCTGCTCTGCCAGGGGGTGGGAAGAACCCTGCCCTGAGCCCTCCTCTGCTGTAGGCCACAGCAGAAGGTGAAAGCAGCCCTGGCAATATGAAAGAGCTTGGAATACATCTGTGAGACTTATTTAAAAGCTCAGGTTTGGCCTTAGAATAAGGGCTATTTAAAATAATATTTTTATTGAAGTAAGCACATCCTCACCATTGCTCTCAGTCTCATAACTTCCCTCTCACTAAAGGCAACCGTCGTGCTGAACACGGAGGGAGCTGGGCAGCTGCAGCATGCAGGCTCCTTCCCCCGCTCAGGGGAGGGTCCTGGGTGCTGCTGTGCTCAGGGTTGTCCCTCGGTCCCCACCGACACCACCCCGTTTAAATGTCCCCTCGAGGTGTCCCCGGCCGAGCCGCGGTGCTGCAGCACAGGCAGGAGCCTGCGAGCTCTCCAGCAGCACCAGGAGGCAGCCCTGTCTTCAGCCAGGGAACAAGGAGTTTCCTGCGGGAAGTCTCACTTCCTCCTGGCTTTGCATGGGAGGATTTGTCGAGCTGCTTCCTGAGGCCAGGTGATCAGCACCGAAATTGAGAGCCCTCTCTCCCTAATCACATTTTTCAAAAGCAAGCTGTTAAAATAAGGATTTATTGCTGCTGCTTTCAAACTCTTCCCCCCACCCAAGGACTGAGGCTGGAGGTCTCCCGAGTCACTTTATTAACACCATGTGCCTCATTTGGAAATGACCTGGGGTTTAAAAATTCCATTTTTTAGGCTGTGCTGCTTTTAAGAAACGGCACCTGTGCAGAAAGGTTGCACCGTGGCAGCCACACACAGCACCCAGTGGTGTCACCAGTCTTGCTGGAAAGCTACCAAAGAGCCACATCTTCCCCAAAACAGCAGTATCCAAGCAGGGCATGCAGGGGCTGGGGTGGGTTTTTATTGTTGCTGCAAAAACTTTTGGGAAGAAGCAGCTGTAAGAGACTTGAGAAGATTTGGTTACAGTTTCTACATTATTTACAGAGTTTCTTTCTTTGTTTTTTTTTTGGTTGGTTTGGGTGGGTTGGTTGGTTGTTTTATGGGCTAGGAGAGGGTACCACACTACCTGGCCATTAAGCTCATAGTCAGTGATGTTGTGCCAGGTCCCACTGGTTGGGCAGAAAGTGTAGCTGTGAATTTGAGCTCACAAATCTCATCCCTGCTGGAAACTCATGCAAAACATAAATCAGGAAAAGGTTTCAAGCCTCTACCAAAGAGCAGGAGAAAACCAGGAGCACAAGTCTGAGGCACTTCACTGCTGCAGCACTGGGTCTCTCGGGAGCCTGAGCACGTGGAAGGTTTCATCCAAGAGCTCAGCAGCCACAGGTGTAGCTGAACAAACCCAGCCCGGGGGGGCCGGGACTCAGCACAGCTTAAAACAGCTGAAGAGACCAATCCTGTCATTCACTGGCAAGTTCTTCAGCTGCTGAGTGGGGTGGCCACAGGCTGGATCAGTGCAATGAACTGACCCAAGTGAGCCCAAGGGAGGAGTAAAACGCTGCTGCAGCCATTCCAGGCACCAGCCCTGGCAGAGGTGGGAGGAGGGAGGAGGGAGGAGGGAGGGTCTGTCCAATAGTCACTGAGCTGGCACCGGGAGCCAACGCCGAGCTCAAGGAGCCACTGTCCCTCCCTAGGAGTGTGCTGGCAGGTTTTCTGACGCTCCCCAAACAACCTGCACCTCCTCATCTGCATGTCCCAATTTCCTGTTCAGCCCCAAAGTGCCGTTCTTGGCTTCCAGCTGTGGAACAAAACGAGCATCACACTCCTGCTTCTTTATTGGGGGGGAGGAGAAAACCAGGCAAACCACTGCCCAGCCTTTCCCCGTTGTCAGCCGGCCCTTTGTCCCCAGCCAGCCCTTCCCCGTGAAACCTGGTGCTGCGAGGTGCCTCCTCTGGAGATGTGCCTCCTGCAGTGCCGCTCCACAGCTCCCCTGCCCCAGCCCATGAACCCACAGGAGCTGGTGTCCTGCTGGTGTTGCCCCGTCCTTGTAGCACCCTGAGAACAGAGTGATGCTCTGTAAGCTCTGCAGGCCCAGTCCAGCCCTGCCAGGCTCCCAGTCCCACTGTCCCAAAAAGTCCTGCACATCTGGCTGTGTTGCCAGAGGCAGCATGGTGAGAGGAGGACCAGGGAGGATTAAAGCCAGGTTGAAGCACTGCCCCATTTCCTCACCTTCTCTGAGTGGCATGTCCCCTATTTATGAGACAAAACTAGCCAGAAATATGGTGTGATTTAATTCCTGTCCCTGAAGGACTCAGGGTCCTGGTGTTTCTCCAGGATGCACAGCTGGCAGTTTAATGTTTTGTCTTTTCTCTGCAAAGGTTTCTTACAGGAAGGTTTCTTGTCCTTTCCCAGGAGATGTAAATGCTCCTGTTTGCTTGATTCAGCACAGGAACTTCAGATCGATTTTAAAGAAATTATTCTGAAACTCAGCCACTCAAAATTTTTCTTACTGCTGTTTAAACTTACTGGGTCCCAGAGACAAGCCATGATTCTGTAGGTCAGGTACTAAGCAGGATGGGTGATGGAATCAAGGGCTTGTCTCTCCTTCACTGCTAATGAAATTACTTAGATGGGAACAGCTTCAGCTGCTGAGATGCTGGATAAATCCACCCCAGGAAACAGCAGAGCGAGGACATGGTCCTGCCTCCAGCCCAGTAAGCAGCAGGCATCACTTACCTGCTCCTGGAGCTTCTCTGCGGGTGTAGCACCACCCCAGGACTGCACACCCTGCCTGGAGTGTGGGGAACCCCCTGAACTGTGCTCCTGAAATCACCCATCTCGGGCTCAGCACCAAATGCAAGCAACTCACCTTCCAGGGGACAGTTCTTGGTGCTTGGGTTCGGGGTAGAGGTGTGGAAAAGTCTGACCAGGAGCTCCGGACACGCCCCCGGCTCCTGAAGACGCTGCAAGCAAAGCTGCACCCCGTGTGGTGGGGCTGAGGTGTGGTCCCTGGGAGGCAGCTGCTGGGGCTCACACGGGGGTTCCGTGCCCACCAGGCTGCCATTTGCTGAGGGATTCTGAGACTCTAATTGTTACACGGCAAGGTCCCCAGCGGGGCCGGGTGACCTGGCTGGGAACTGTGTCTCTTTTTTGGAGTAGCCCATGAAGGGCACCAAACGAGACTGTTTGTGCTGGTGTGGTTGCACAGCAACATCATGCAGTGACCAGCTGCCCTTTGGGGATGGGGGGCTTCAGCGAGCTGAAAGCATCACACAATTCCACACACAGTTACATGAGATGCTTCCCAAGATAAATCGTAATTTTAAGGCTACACAGGAGAGATGTATCAGCGTCCAGCCCCAGCGTCCTGCTGCAGGGCGAGGGGGAGAGAGGGGGTGTCACCACTTCACGTTTCTGAACTACCTCCCCGTGCTCATGCACCCACCTCTCCACGCTTCACACAGAGCAAAGAGGTGCAGGAGCACCACGTGATGGTCACAGCTCCCTGCCAGACAGCCAGGTCAAGGGCAGGAGGCATCAGTTCATGTGACGTGAATGTACCTCGGGGTTAGAGGGCAGAAAACGTGCAAAAAATGAGTTTGGGGCGTTATTTGTAGATATGATGTATAAGTTTTTGTATATGATGTAGAAAATGAAAACTGCACAG
>NW_008595828.1:0-10965 GCF_000691845.1 Merops nubicus
CCCAGCCCCTGTAACCATGACATATATATTCACAGCTCTGGGCCTAGACCTATTTAACAATTCTGGAAAACTACTGCTGCACATACAATACATCATGCTCTTCAGACTCCTGTGATTCCCTGTTAATTTAAAGTTTCTAAATATTTAAGTTTCTGCCCAATCCAGAGAACAATAAAATAACGGTAACCCCTTCTCTTGCCCTTAACCTTACACACAAATAAGATCAGCCCTAAACTGTTGCTGTGAACAGGAAATTCCACTTATTGGCCAGATACACAGTTGTTCCCCAAAGTGCTACTCTGGTCTACAAAAACTATTCAATTTACATTAGCTAAAACAACCTTGCTTTAAGCTTTGAAATTAAATGGTAAAATTTGACATCAAGTAAAAAGTTAGGTTAGCCACAGCCACCATGAGAGAGCAGAGGTAGAAGGTGGATTAGGAAGAGAAGCATGAATAAAGATAGATGGCTTTGGAGGAGAAAGGAATAGTTCTGGTCACTAAAAATGCTGCTTCAGTGGTACCAGAATTATTTACTAACTTGGCAAACAGTTTCTGTTTAAAAAGTTCAGTCATGTTGACATCTTTTGTTTTTTTTCCAGCATGTCTAAAGTGTTATTAGGGAGCATGACTGTAAGACAAGTCCATAAAAGCCTGAAGAGACTCTGATGTGCTTTGCAGAATGGCAGTTTGTATCATACCCTCTTACGCCTTAGGAGATTCACCTCTGAGGATCATCTCTGGGATGCAGTGTTACTCTGTTTCTTAGGCTGTCATATTGCATAATTATTTATATGTTATATCATTGCTGCAGTCATAAGTCAGTCTTATAATTAACCACTGAAGCATTTCTAATGGCCACTCATGTTCCTATTTCTTTCTTGAAGCACTAAAAAATTTAAGACCCAGCTGCTTCAGAAACCATCTTAACCATTGGATGAAAGATTACAAAGGATAACTCATCTCGGGCAGTTTTTAAATAGCTAAAATTGTGGCGGTTGTTCAGCCATTGATATTAGGTACTTTTGTTGTAGCTGTAGACATGCCCCAAGCTCCCATGAGATGCCTAGTCTCCCGTAACAGCCAGTGAAGATCCCTTCAGTGCAGTCCGTAGAATCTGGAACAGCAGTTCAGCTCATCTAAATTTCTGGCTGATTGTCTAAGCAGCTCTGTAGGACCACTTGATGATGCTGACTAGATATCTGTAGACCTTAATGGGATCTTAGACCCCTAGGGTTTGATAGATGAGAGAAAGCTAACCTTATTCTCCAGTGAAATCCACCTTTTATTCACCACTTTCACAACCTGGATTCTGTTATGGATGTACAAATTTCTTTCTCCAGTCTGTTGATTAAAACATTAGCAGTGCATCTTACAACACTTGCAGTCTGGCAATTGTTTCAAAAGAAAGGCTATTTATATTTTTCACCTGTGCCACTTAGCTCAGAGTGAACCTGAAGGACCTAGTCAAAGCATTTGTGCTTATATCTATTTTTTTTTTTACTAATAGGACATTTTCTTTTTGTTTCTGTTTGAAATAGTGTATTTAAAACATCTCCTCTGCTCGCCTTTTTAACATCAAGTCAAAGATTTATGTGAGAATGTGCTTTATTCGACCAGCCCTGGTACTGATTTTCCAGTGAGGTGTATATATAGCCACCTGGTGCTGATATCAAATGTGGGTGTTTATGCTGCAGTAGCTAAATCCATATAGTTATTAGGGAAAACGAACAAACAAACAAAAAACAAACCAAAACTCCCCAAATCTACTAGATTAATTTGTGCAACATATCTATACTTTTGCCAATAAAACTCTTCAGGGTACTGTAGACAAGTCCTGCATTTGTGCACCAATGAAGTCTATCTGGAGAGTGATTCTTTATGGCCCTGCACTCACCTCAGACTTCATTTAAAGAACTCTATTTACTATTCCTTTGGCAGACACACATGAAAGAACAGATATAGTCAGTGATGCTTTCAGTCTATTCCACCCCAACATCAAACACTTCTGTCACAGTGACACTAAGATCATAGTTGAGTACTCATTAAAAAATAGAAAATCAACTCAACATTGTGTTACTCCAATACAGATTATAGAGCCTTTGGTTGTTAAGTTTCTTGTAAATGCTAATCAACCTCAGCCTTTTTAATTCTTCATCCTGGTCATTTTGTAGCTGTGTGCTTGTATATAGCTGCTGTGCTTTGGGCTGAAGTATGAGCAGCAAGCTTTTTATGGGTCTGTTGTTAAAACTCTAACATTATGAGATTCATCAAACTAAGTAACACTGCTAATCCTGTTAGAGTCTCTTCTTACTCAATGAATGATTTATAACAAAAGAATAGTCTTCTTTATTGAGAGGTTCTCATGCTCTAGAGCCTCTTGTGCTCAAGCAGATAAGAGCTGCCACTGTTGCGTTAGAAGAAATATGCTTTTCACTGGGACAAGAGAAACTAGGGAACGAGTATCACTCATTGGCTTTCCAATTTCTTGTCTCTTCTCTAGAGATTAGTTTGCACAATAGTATGTTCTTAGTTTTACTAGTAAAGTTTGTGAATTTGAGAAATATGCAGTTGCTTCAATGTACAACTCAGCCCAGTGGTAATTTCTGTCATTGTGTTAGTATTTATCATTCATTTGGTTTGGAAAATAATAAGGTAAATTGTAATTTTAAATTATAAAACATAGTGGGGCACATTTTCAGCACTATCTGATGACCTGATCTTTTAACTTCCAGTCCAAATCTTATGCATCTCAGTACTTCTGAATATTTTCAGGAATTAAAACTCAGATGTTTCTAACTCCAAATTGAATGGGTCATGTGTTGCAAAAAAACCTGTGGGCATGTAGTCACATTTTTTGCTTGGGAAACATGATGGTGATAAATAGTTGTATACAGAAATGTTCAGCACATGGAACTCGTGGGAAAAAAAGTCTGGAGAAATATTAATATTAAGAAACTAGTGTAGAGACTGGATAGGTCTTACTTCACATATATTCATTTTAAACCATACATTTTCCTACAAAAATTCTGAACTTATGAAAGGAAGTTTTCCTCTGTTTGTTCTCATGAAAGGAGACCCCTAAACCTGTTTATATGGAGAGTCTATCAGTTTCTAGCAGTTGCTAGCAGTTGCTAGCAGTCTATCAGCTGCTGAGCCCACTGACTTCCTATCCTGCAACACAGCCAACTACAACCAGCTGCTAAGTATGGTCTCAATCCAGCAAAGCACTTTGGCATGTGCTGAGCTTTGTCAGGACGAGCACTTGGATTAAAGTCACTGGGACTTGTCACATACCTGGAGTAAAGTTCGTGCTTTAGTGTCAAGGTAGATTGAACTTTTCTTACTCACGCTTAGATATTGCTGATATATCCCTTAACCTACCGGTGGTGAACAGATGCAGTTAGTTCCTGCACAAGAAACAAATAAATGGAACAGAAGAAATGATTGGAAATCTGTTAATAAATGATGGAGATGTCTGTGTAGTTTTCTAGGAAATAAAAAGGGGGATTGGTGAAATAATTTATTTATGATCTTTTATGATTATGCAATCATAACACAGTCTCATAAAATAGATTCTTTATGATGATGGATGGGTTCATCAGCAGTCTTCCAAGCTGCAAAATACATTTATACATGGATTTGTGATGGCTATTATTATATAGAGAAATCCATACAGTAAATAATAATGGGAATGCTATACACTAGGTACAATTCAGAAGTGCTGTCCATGTATGATCGCAAAGATTGGCATGTTGCAGGAAGACCACTCTGACAGTTATCAGATGCTTGCTCTGGGAAACATGGAGATCTGTGCATCTATAAATAGCATCTGTATTATAGTGCTTAGGTAATATTCACCCTGATATTCTTTCTTGCTAAGCGTAGAAGCTTAATCAGGGGAAATTCCAGTTTTGACAATGCTTGGTCTTTTTTAGCAAATAAAAAATTGTCAAGAGAACACGCTGCCTCCTTGCAGCCAGCTTTCCCACCTTCCACTCCAGCACTGATTACAGGACCAGGATATGTGTGGGGAAAGAAGAGACCCTGTTCATTCACAGCCCAACTCAGTTATTCTCCCTCTGTTGAGTCTGCTTTGAGAGTGTTTTATTCATTTCTCATTATGTTCTATCATACCTGTCAAACGGCTGTCACAGAAATCCGTGAGACATTTTCTAGTGGAGTCCTCCCTCTCCAGGGACACAGGCTTGAGGGTAGAAAGAAAAAGGCCTGGGAAGCAGAGAGCCTTAAAGGGTTTAAAGAGGAATTAAGGAGTGAGGAGCTTGGAAGGGAAAAGGATTTCCTAAGAAGAGAACAGCAAATTGGAAAAACAGAGAGACAGTGCACAAGTGGGCATATGCAAAAAAAGGATAATGAACATCCACTAACGGGCCTTTGTGTTTTATTTATCTTTGATTTCGCTCCTGTTCATACAATACTGTTCAAACTCGAACGAATCCAGCCTCCATCTCACAGGTACCATGACAATGACAGTTAAGTACAACATAAAGGTACCTGAATGAGACAAAAAGTGCACTTTGGCAAATGTCACTTACATACAACTTATAGGAGATTTTGTGGTAGATAACTCTTTTGGAAAAACCTATCCAGTGGTCATCATTAACACGCTGGGTGCCTTGCATCAAGATGCATGCAGCAGGCTTTGTGTATTTTACTTCTCTTCCAGACACTTTGATAAAAGTGGGAGTTCATGCAGCACACAGATGTAATTCCAAAATGGGCATCTCTTGAGCTGTACATTTGCTCTGTGACTGACAGTACAATTGGAAGTCGTTTGCTGCACAAAGGAAAAAATGCAAGGAATTCTTCTTCTGGCTAAGCTCACAAGCATCATTATTATGTGCAGCAAGTGCCAAAGTGCACAGAGACACACTTGAAGTGCTGCTCCTCAGAATCTGCAGTAATCATAATTGGTGAAAGTCAGAGATTAAGGGAGTCATCTGAACAATCAGTAGTGCATCTGTCTCACATATTATATGCGGTTTGAAGTATCCCTCAATTTTTTTTTCTGTAAAACTAACATCAGTGTTTACCTATAAGCAGACACAGAAGTCATCACTGACTATACTCTGCTTTGTATACAATGCTATTATATAAAGAGCTCAAGCAACACGTCTGTCTGCCTAGATGTGTGTGTGTACTCCTACTCCAGCTGCCAACAACCTAAATTATTCAGCAAGCCTTGATCATGCCAAGTTTTTAGTCAACAATGGAGATCCTGCCAAAGAGCTAATAATGTTTAAAAAAAAAAAAAAGCAATGTTTGTGACAATTAACAGAGCCTGCAGCTTGCAAAGAGAGTTGGACTCATTTGTAAAGGAAAATTTAAATGATATGCTTCATTATAAATGGTCCCATGCAACACATTGCTAATCAACCAGAGCAGCTTCTTTTTTTCCCCTCCTTTCCTCTCAGATAAACCAACAGCAGCATGAGCCAAAGTTCTTGGCCACTGCTTGCTATAGCTATAAATGTGGTGTGGTTATCTATCAGTATCATAATCGGCTCAGATCAAACTGAATAATTAGCACTGAAGTGGATGAATAGAGCCCCAGCCTCTTATCTTGTCTATTAATAATAAGTATAACTTCACAGCCAAATCAAGAGGTATGTTATTGTACCCCTGAGAGCCTGTTTGGGTAAAACCCCATGCGACCTCACCACCATAAGCAGTGCAGATGGGACAGTGTGTGCCTGTAATGATGAGCTGCCAGATGCCAGCCCTCCCAACTCCACAGCTCAAAGTGGAAGTGAGAGAGAAGATAAACAAACCGTGCGCAAACATGAGAACCATTTGTAGGGACTCCTTCCTCCTCTCATCTTCCTTACTTACACCACCTCATTTAATAATAATTGCTTTTCTCATGACAGAGCTCGCAGATCAGCAGCTAAGAGTAACTGATGCTTTTCACCCAAGCTCAGTATGAAATTTAAGTCATGTTTTACAGCAGTACTGTGATGATTGCATATTGCTAAAATTTTAGGAATAACATTCAGACATGGTCCTCTCATATTTAAACCATAGTACACACCTACTAATTACTGTGCAGTGTCCAATGCAATAAGCATCATTATGCTTTTTACTGCATTACCATATTACCCTAATTTTAGGATCTCTAAAAGTTTTAAGCCACATTTACCTAATCTGTGTCCATTCAATTTTGCTTATTTTAATAACTGGAGAAGTTAACTCAAAGGAAGGGTTTAAAGTTTTGCAAGAGAATTAAGTGCTTTTACTCACTGTTTGAGAAATGCTTACCACACTCATCTGCAGTTCACTACTCACACCCATTTTGGTTTTATTGATGCAGATACCTGTAATATGCATTGCTATAAACAGCTTGATTATTCAGTTCCCATCTATCACAGAAGCAGAGTTTTATTTAACTGAAGTAGCTGAATACTTTTTGAAATAGCCTCTCCATGTGGCTTTTATCTGAACGAGGATGAGCCTGAGGCAGGCAAGTTTTGATTGGATTTGCTTTTGTGTTTTCCAGAGGCTCAAGCGGTGCTTTCCCTTGTCCTCTTTTCCAATGAGATTTAGATTATGGAAAGAGATTTGGGTTGCCCCATTACTAAAAGTGGCTGAGAAGGAAAGTGAAAAAGGAAGGGTTACCTGTCTTGTCCATCGGAAAAGCTGGTGCTGGACCTAGCAGTTCTGTCTGGTGAAGGAAGAAGGCTTTTTACCTTTTATTAGAAACAGATGAAGGCTGCCTGTTGTTGGGATATGGAACAGAGCAGGAGGAGGAGGAGAGAGAGGAGTCTGAATCACCAAGAAAGCATTAGCATTAGTCTGCTACTGTGTATAATGGGATCAAATGTGGCTTAGGCTTTTTCTTTTTCTGCTTTTTTTTTTTAGTTTGGTATTGAACAGTAAAAAAAAAAAAAAACAAACTAATAATTTATTATTTTTAAAACCCCAACAAAGCCAAATGCCAAACTCACTATAGGGAATAGTGACACCTGCATTTAATCATGACAAATGGACTGCTCAATTCCTTATGGACTCAGGCATTTGTCTATGTGGTACCAAAGGAGTCAGCCACAACAGCATCAGAGAAGTAATCCCCAGAGAGAACACTTCCAGGCTGCAGTAGGGCTTCATTTGGGCAAATACCTGAGTATACTTGGCAGCAAATGGCAGAAAGAGTTACTAAGTACAAGTCCTTAACAAACTGTCCAGGTTCATCTTTGTCCTAATTCAACCTCAAATAAGTCAGTGGAAAACCTCCACTGGCTTCAGGGAATGTCAGACCAAACCCGGTTTATGGCTAGAAGAAAATGCTAATATATATTTTTATATCAAAATGGTTTTACTGCAGTGTCATTTCTACATGAACATGTAGGAACTGTTACCACCTCTAGTAGGAGGAGCCAGCTTCCCAAGGGTGGATTGTTAGAAGAGGGTCAGGAATACTAAATATTCAGTTTCAAAATGCAATGTTTGATGCACTTTTCATGTGTGCTAAAAGCTGTTTGTCACTGACACCAGCTGCTTCCAGTAAATATATTTTCCCTTAGGAAACGCAGAGGGGACTGAGGTGTGAAGGCAGGACCTTCGGTGGAAAGCTGAGCCCTGAGCTGTGACGCTCCACCTCTCACGGCTGACAGCAAGATGAAGGTGAAATTATCTCTTTTTCATTTTGTTGTTGTTTTTTAACCATGTTGTTTTGTACCTTTATAATCCAACACGAAATGCTTAGTAAAGAAAGTCAGATCAGGATTTACATGCACACTTTCCAGCTTTGTTCAGAATTCATTAACTGTATTCAGAATGAGAAAAAATCTGCTATTTCACTTAATTCAGTCCATCACATCTCTGAAGAGTGGAACCCTGAGTGCATCTGAGCAATGACCTGAGCCTTGTGCCAGTAAAACTCCCCACCTCTTGTCTTCCCTGAGGTAACAGACTGAGATTCACCACTTCTCCCATTTTTCTCCTTAATGTTCAGTTTACTTCTCTTGGAACATCCATCTGGCATTATTGTGCTTGCTTAGCAAAATTCAGGACAAATGAAAAAAAGAAGATAATTTCTTCAAATTCTAAAGTAGCTGTTAAGCTACATCTGCCCATTCAATTCAACCACCAGCAAAGACTCTGCCTCTGCCAGACATGCAGCTGTACTTGCAGCCGTGATTCAAGTCTGGAAACGAATTTCCAGACTCACTAAAAATCTGTTGGAGAGACATGCAATGAGTAATATTTTCTGTTTTGTGTATGTATGGATTTATTATAGACAGAAATTTGGCAAACAGACTGGCTCCACATTTCCAGCATCCTATCCCTGTAGACTAAGTGTTAAAATATATATATGTATGCACTCTCAGACACACACATTTGTGCATACTGGGACACAAATATGGCCATATATATGCACATGCAACCCCTCCTACTCAGTTACTAACACCAGTTCTCTGTAAAAAAAAACAGGGGAAGGGAAAATGATCAATTTTTTATGGTATGTTACCTACAAGTGCAGACATGAGTTTGATAATTGTGCTTTTGCTGCACACAGACTGTAAAATATTTATGGACACAATATGATTTGGGTCAAGGCATTAAATAAAGTAAAAGTTGCTTTATTCAATATGTGATGAACAGTATCCATATTAAAAACCAGAGGGAAAAGTGTTCAAATGAAAAAAATATGCTCAAACCAAATTTATCTGTTCAATGTTCATAAATGTTTTAAGAAATGCAGACAAACAAGTCTTGAAATCCATATTCACTGTACACAACTGAAAAACTAATAATATTTATTTAATCCAGAGGGACAAGTGGCTAAAAATCTAGTACTTAATGATCAACAAAAAATATTTCTCCTTGGAAATTACCATAGTATTTATTGTCAGGCAAGTTACAATAGGGTTATAGCTCTTCTCTTGATAAATTAATAAATCCGTTAGTTTGACATTGATCTAGAAAGAAAATACTTCCTCCAAGTCTGGGAATATTTTTTTACTCTTCAATTCTGAGGTATTTCTGCATTAAAATATGTGGAGAATGCAAAGAAAATTTGCTCAGCTATGAGACTTCTGCTTCATAAATAATAAATACCTAATGCCATAAAAACTTACATGTATGCTTGACTTTACTCATGTATGAGGTCACACTCGTACCTCAAGTTGAGAGTTTGTAAAAGAATAGCAGTTTAAATGGCCAAAGATATTAAACACTGCTGATCTGCAGCCACTTAGTCCATATGAAATATATGTAAAATACAGTTTATGAGAATAATAATTCACAGGCATATACAAAATGCACAATTCTTGCTTAATTGAGACAGAAAATAAAGCACTGTTTGGCCTTCTTAGCTGATGGATGTCAGAGGGAATCTACCCACCCTTTAAGAGATCACCATCTCTTTGACCTCTTACCTACCATTTTTGTTTTTTCACTGCATACACCTTAATATTCAGTTTTCTCTTCTTCCTGTTGGCTTAGTCTGTCAGTCTGACATCTCTTTCTGAAGCTGAATTTCATTGTGCCTTATAAAACTGGCACATTAAATGCTAGACCTTGCTCATTTTTTTTTTTTTTCATTTCTCTTTTCAAAACTTACAAACACCACAGTGCTTTAAATTGCAGCTGGGTAATTATAAGTTTATTACAGAAATGAGTTGCAAAGACTGGAAGGTGCTTTGAAGGCTCCATACATCTGTTGGGCCACTGCAATGATGCTTACAGCCTCCAGGTTTGATATCAAGGATGTGTGGTGAAGTGAATAAGCATAATACACTTTTTTTTTGGGTAAAATTAAAAGTTCCATGTTTTATCTCTCATTTGCTATGAGCTAACAGCACAGAGTCAGATGCTGTTGCTTGCAGAGCCTGATAAATCATTAAGACGCAGTAACTCATTGTATATATGAAGGAGTTGCTAATTTATTTATTTTAACCTTCTAAAAATTAAAGACAACAGAATCCTGCCTTTTGTGACTTTTGAGCACTGTCAGGAGGGTCTCAATATTAACTGAAACTTTAATAGCTAATCAACAATTTATGCAATCTGAAAGCTATTTCTGTTCATTTTTTCTTTGAACTAATTTGTTCAGGATATTTTCCACTGGTTATAACTTCTCTGTCCATTTTTAATACACCTGCCACACTGCTGGTTAAATAGAAGTAAATATGCCACAGAACCCCCACAGAAGTCTGAAATAAATAGAAATGTACTACAGAAAGAAGCAACATGTCAAAAGATATTCAGTTTGGATCATATGTAAAACCCATTTCAGTGGCAGCAAGCTCAATGCCCATTTGACTTTGCAATGTTCCTCCAGAGAGTCACTGTTACAGGCAGAACTTTCTTGTGGGAGTTCTGTTTTTTCCTCTATTACAAAAATCTCTTTGGTGACATTCAAGCCTAGCTAAAGGAACAGGGAAGGTCTCAATGAACTTTTATCATCTACCTATATGTAGGTAACTTGAGCTAGAAAGGGACTTGCAGCCCTGAAGAACCATCAGCATTGTGTGATAAAATAGGAAAAGCAATATTTGATTTAGACACTGTTTAAATAATTTATGTTTTTTTTTTTTTAAATCCAAATTCTTTCTGAGTTAACACTGTGAAAACTGTCTGAGCATCTTCAGAATCAGTTGAATCCTTTTGCTTGATGCCTAGTTATTACAAAATATAGTTGTATTGTTCCATTTATTTTGATAACAAGTTATGACGCCATGAGAAAGGGAATGTTTGAAAAAGGCTATAATAAAATAAAGTGCCTACATTTTAGTTTTAAAATTTTATAAGTTTATAAGCTATATACACACTACTATAAACTAAACCTGTAGCAATAGATAAAATGCCCACAGATAAGGGTATCTTACAACAACCTAATAGAGAAGGAAACATATGGAAAGCAAAAATGCCTAGCTAAGAGTGTCTCTGAGGTACTCTTGAGGCACAGACTACTGTCTAGATTCAAGATGGCCAGCAGGGATG
>NW_008595828.1:10996-20732 GCF_000691845.1 Merops nubicus
CAGGACAGAGAAGAAAGCTGGTTTCTTATTTTCCCTTTCTTGTTACAGACTGACTCTTGTTACTCAAAAGTTCAGTAGGGTTGCTTCCCTCCTATGCAGCAGGCACAAATCATGGTGTCATTCACTTGGATCATCGCAGAACATCGTCTTCTGCTTTTTTTGCATTCTGCTTGCACTTTCTGAATGTCACAGACCTAGCAGCAAAATACCATGTTTTATATGATTAGATTAAAATTCCTCAAAAAGTGTCAGGGATCATTTCAGCAATTCTCTCTTCTTCAGTTTGTAAACAAGAACAAAGCCCAGACCTCCCTTGTTCTCTATATCACTGAAGCCTGCTCAAGGACTGACAGTTTTGTTCTTCAATACATGAGGGACCTCCAGTGCAAACCAAGCTAAGTGTTCAGACGCGATGGTGGTATTTCTGGGTTGGCTACTATTCATCCAGTGTGGTTCAGATGGGTGGGACAATTCAGCAAAAGTGAGATAGCTTTGACACATGTTACAAACATCATTGTCATACCTCTGGACTTGTGAGAGAGGTAATTCGTCATTATCCATTTTGCTGGAAACTATGATGGTTTGACATTTTATGTCATGAACTACCCTTCACATCAATTAGTGTGAATATGCTGCACAAGATATAAAAGTAATCTCTCCCCAGAAAAGTTAACATATAGTGGTAAATAACCATCCATCAGTGTCCTCTAAGTCCATATCTGGGGATAACAAGGGATTCACCAACAGTCAATATTTCTTTTGATCTTGGTGCCACTGATAATTGCTGTTATTTTTGGATTCATGGTGAGTTTTGTATGGATGCCAGTGATACATGTACTTGCACTGTATTTATTAGTTCAAGCTAGGTTACCTGCTCCTTAGTAGAGCTGGTACTATCTGACTGTCAGATTTAAAGTCTGGGATGACTAATGACTTCCCACAGCTAAGTGTTGGAAAGACAGAGGCTATTTTAATTGGGGCTTCCTGTCAGCTAAAACAAATGTCTCCTCTTCACTTCGTATTGGAAGGATGCCATCCTGAACTCACTCATCCTATGAACAGTCCTGTCATTTTTATTGATTCAGGACCAAGTTTGATGCTCACAGTGGCTGAGTTTCTAAGGCAGCACTTACTTTCAACATACAAACAAGTCACTTCACGACTGCTATGGAGACTCAGGTATATTTTCCCTCATTTCTTCAAGAGCATAGAAACAGTACTTTTTGTGGCCTTCTTACATAACCTGGTCAAAAATATAGCTCTTGAAAATGGCATTGTACGCTTTATTTTTTTTTTTTCCCCTTAAGATACAAGAGAATCTTGCAGTTTTACAACCTTTCATTTGCACATCAGATCTAAAACTTGCAACCCCTGCATGCTAGCATATACAAGTGACTCAAAATCTCAAATGCAGTATTTATGAACCCAACTAAGCACTTATTTCATGCTCTCTACACAGTGATTTTCACTGAGTCACCACTGCAATAAAGATACCAAAGGCGTGGACTAAAGCTGGCCAAATCCAATGATTTTTTTTTCCAGTCAGTGGAGACCAGCCACTTTGCACTTTTGCCTGTGCAAAGTAATGTCAGAAAGGGAGGAACATACAGCTGTGCATGGTGGTGCATATTCAAAGTGCAGGCAAGGAGGAAGCAAACCCTTTGACTTTATTGCTACCTGTTGAATTGAAGAGTTTACAGCAATTATAATTTTTAATTATATTAATTTATTATTTACCTATTGATTTCCCCATTATTAGATAATTTCAACTACACCACTAAAAGGCGCACAGTTTAAAATGTTTTTCTAAAAAAAATAAAGCATACAAGTTACATAAAATTGTAATTACATTCATGAATAGCAACAAAGCCCTATGAACCAGTTGTACTTGGACTGTAATACTTTAAGGACTAACTCAAAGAGGACACAGGCTTTCTATTACAAAGGGAGCTGAGCTGAACACTTAAACCACTTATTTCAAAAGATTGAAATAGTCTGTCCCCTGAGAACCTTAGATACTTCTACCAATCTTCTCTCTATGTCTGCTTACTGATGTTCAGCCCTGCGGTTATGCTTCTTCAGTTGTTTTTTCTCACTGAGGTTTGGGAATGATATTCTAAAGTTCAGAAACATTGCTGTAACCTTGGCCACATACATGTTTGAATTAACTGTTTCAGTGCTGCTTTTATGAAGGTAGACCTGTATGAAGTATTTTTACCCAAGTAACAGAGAGGTAATGCCTTTACAAGAATTAGTGGGATGAGGTTCAAGAACACAGGAAAGCCTACAAAGAATGTGTCAACTCCATCAAGTTAATAGGTAACAAACCAATTTAGCAAAAAAAAGTATCTCATTTCAATAAAATCAGTGTACAGTGCATGGGGAAAAAATAGGTTTGTTATGTGAGATGATAAAGGTCCATTAAAGCATCATTGTTTTCAAAAACCACTATTGTGAACCATTGTTACAAAGTTGGTATAGTGAAACCTAGTACTGGGTTTTCAGTGGGATAAAACATACCAGCAGGCATATTCTTTCACAACAGAGTTAATGCTCAGTTAACACAACTGAGAGCAGACACGCTGCAAATTCAATTCCTGACTTACTGATGAACTGTCACACTTAAAGAACTGAAGGCATGTGTCTTAGTTTGGGGGCTGAGATATGCTGAACAACTCTGATTCTTTCTCAGTAAGGTGGGGAGAGACTGACTGTCTTGACAAGAAAGGAGTCTGAGGAGATGGCAATGAAGGACTAATGGCACTCAAGTGGCTTAACATATGTTCTCCATAAAAATCACAATTCATTCACTCAAGGTAGCCACACTTACCTGCAGCTGCCAGTGGTCATATTGCTTGGGTTGCAATTAGTGCTAAATTGGGGTGACAAACTAGGTGTTCTGAGGTGAGAATTTGGGACAGCACACAAATACCTGCTTGGGATAGCTGGAACAAAGGCACACACCAGCTATCATAGCCTGCTTTGCGCTGACCTTTGTGTGCCCTCTAGCCCACTGTCCCACACAACTGCTTAAAAGACCAAGAGCTGATCTACATCCAACCAGAAATAAAGCCTCTGCTTGAGAGCACTTGTGCTGTCCCAATAATAGACTAAATAATCTGACACCCAATTGCAGTGTGTGAGTGTCAGAGTCAGGAAAATGTACTGAAGAATGAGAATAGGGACTTTGCCTCAAGCACTGAGATCTGTTAAAGGGGAAGATTATTGTCTTGCATTGAGTGCCACAGATGTGAGCATCTATCGTATCTTTTAAATATTGTACAGCAATTCCTCTCCTTTCCTTAAAAATCTGCCTGCTGGTTAATTTCGTAGATATCAACTGAAACATGGAGATGCCAGCTCCATGCAACCCACCCCAAATCTAACAGCTGTACTTGTGCACATGCAGCATCAAGCCATCTGTGCAATGTAGCACAAAGCACTTACTTGACTTAATAAAGGACAAGAGAGAAAGGCTTTAGCACTATTAAGAAACCTTTCTTCTTAGGAGTGTTTTGGCCAGCTTACACCCTGCTTCCCAGGAGGTGTGCAGAAACGGGTGTCTTGGAAGAGCTAGGAGGAAGTCTGGCTGAGCGAAACAGCATTCCTTCTGCGGCAAGCGGTGTGTGCACACCACTCGTGGTGGAACAAATGGGAGCCATATGCTTCCTCCTGAAAGCTAGCTAGGCATATGTGACCACTGCCCTCCTTATACCAACTCCTCTGTGTTACCACTCAAAAATACAGCACCCCAGGAAGGACTGATCTTGTTGATGTGATCTTTGCCAGGACCTATACCTAGGAGCAAAGAAGACATGGCAAAAGCATATTCCTCCTCCTTCAGTGGCTGACTTCAATCTGGCTAATTTGCCTTTGTAAGAGGAACGAGAGGGGGTTGTTCTTTTTCTTCCTTCCCGGTGTCTGTGGATTAGAATGACGACAGAGAATAATTCAGCAGTTACTAGGTGGCAGTCAGTTTGGATGGTTATGTTAACACATTCTTTTTTTTTTTTTTTAAAAAAAAAGAAATGATACAGATGAAACACCTGACTATTCAAAAACATGCTGATTTTGCTTTATTGTACTTTTTACGGGTGCAGCTTTTGACTTCCACACTGTTAGTTATCTACACTGATGCTGGAGAATGAGAATGGAACACAGAATGTCATTGTTGCTAATTGACTGTGAATATGTGAGGTGCCAGGTCATATTCTGTGCGGAATTTACTTAAAAGAATGACAAAGTGTTGATTTCAAGTGCCTCAAAATAAAGTTAATGAAATTATACAAAGAATTAATTGCCCCAAATCCTCAAGCTCAGGTCACACTTCCATCAAGGTTTTGAACAGTGTTCTGTTCAGGCTGGGAAAGAAGGTGGAATCTGGACCCAGGCATTTTTGGATTCCTCATCAAGAAAGAGATCATTTGTAGGAGTGAAATCTGGACTAGTTTTTACAGTATCTTAAGTATTTGATACTATTTGCTTCATAGAGTTTTGGATCAGGGTCAATTGTAATTAAAACATGCATCCAGCTCTGGGCTAACAATTAATTCAAAGCATTTTATATTTTTGAGTCTTTCAAAAAAATCAATGTCTTTGAGAAGAGTAAAGTAAGCCTCATTTATAAGATTGCCTGTGGCTCCACCCCTGCAAACGGGTAGTGAAGAAATACAGTCATATAACTGTAGGAAAGGAAGGAAAGATTGCTTGATATGCTCAAACTGGTTTTTAGGGAAACTGACAATGTATTTGTTGGCTACCTGGAAGAAGTGAATCAGTGAAGTATACTCCAAACTGCAACGAAGACATACACAGATGCACATTCTCCCTCTCTCAGCTGGTATTCTTGTTTGTATAGTAAAAGGTTGACAGGATTAACAGCAAAATGAGTCATCTTTGCTGAGACATGTCAAAACAAGCTCAAACAGAAATTTCTAAGACAATAATATCCATGGCGGATCTTTTTCATTGAAGACTGAATGACCATTGTGGTTTGCAATATTTTATGTATTTTTCCCAGTAAATTAACTAAAACCCCTTAAGTAGTAATGGCATTCCAGTTGCAAAGAATTCTTGGCTTTACCTTTGCTTTTCAGTGGAGTCTGTCCTGCAAGGCACTTACTGCTTGGCTTGCTAGGAAGGTTATAGCTGGTAAACCTTGAAGACAGGTATAAATGCTCCCATAACTGAAATGTATATATAAACTCATTTTATTTTTTTTTTTTTCTGAAATCAGATGCAGTTTGGATGTTGAAAAGTTATTTCAATGGGAATAAGAGTTTAATTTCTTTAATAAATGAAATTAAGAGATCTTATGTTTGATTGACGAGTGTGTAGGTGGATCTGTTGATTCAAAAGTAGAAACCTCTCTTGAACAGAAAGGAGAAAGGTAGGAAATAATACTCAAAAATATTTTGGCATTAGACACAGTGAGAGATTACTCTGTTAATATGGATAGCAGACAATTCATATGTGAAATTATGGGTCTGGTGAAAAGTAGTCTTCTCATACTTTATGCACATATACCTTTTACAGTATACAAAGATCTGGGAGTACTTTCATAAATTTTCAAACCTGTGAAATGAGCTTGTTTATATTTATTGTACATAATTCCCAGGGGACTATCCAAGGAACAAGGTTATGTTGTTGTTCTTCACACAATGCAAACAAATAAGAAAACTACATTCTTGAGAATGCATGTGGTCTAGGTCTCTCTAAATGAGCATATAAACAGGATGGAGGAAAAAAAAAGGGACAATGAAGTGATTTGGAGATTGGGTGGAAATCTCTGCTCACTCACTATAGAGATGTTAGCAGCTCTCAAACATTTTTCTGGTATATTATGCTGGGAAGCAGAGCAGCAGTTGGTGTTAAGGAGAAATCTGAAGGTAGCTGGAGAAGGACATAGAGGTGAACGCAGCTGGACATGATGGTGGCTGCAATGATATAGGTATGGTAGGAAATTAATGTCTCCTGTCCTCAAGTGCATCTGAAGCAGAGATTTCACTGGTATTATCTTGCAGCTCAGATTAAACTCTTGTCACATCATCTTTTGAATCCTGCAAAAGAAAGGAAGTACTTTCTCACCAAAGACTTTAGACCACCCTTTTACTTAAGAGTATCTGGAATAAAGACAGAAATATTCTTGCTGGATGTTTGCCCTTTGGCTTCTTGTCCACTTTTGTCTCAACCTGGTATGACTGAATATTTCTGAATCCACTGCTCAAGCTGATTGATCCTACTGTAGCTGAACTTAGCTGCTCCTCTTTGCTGCTATAAGGCGGAAACAATTCACCAAGTCTATGCCAACAGACTAAATTTCTACTTTGCAATCAAGAAAATGCACTAGACAGGGAAGAGAATTTTATTTTATTTTTTTGATTAGAGCTATACACATCTCTTGTGGTGGGATATGATCTATGCTTCCTATTACCAAACCAATGCTGGGCCTAAAAGGAAAATGAAAGCAGACTGCTGCTTTAACAGGAGTAAAGGAAAGGTACCCAGAGAGCAACAGCAGCCCAATTCTGCAAACTGAAACTTAATTTTGAACCAATCTCACATGAAATGTGTCAATTTGTTCAGAAGCAGGTGTTTTGATTTAGGTTGATTCAAAACACCTAAGTGACTCTGCAGTGAAGTAGTTTGCTTCTTCTAAGTAGAAAACCTGAAATGTTTTGGTAGAATTGAAAATTTCTTTTAGAAAACATTCCTGTGAGTATTCTATCTTACACTGGAAAAGCAAGTAGAAAAAATTACCACACAGCTCTGCCATAATTCTTTCTCAATTTAGTGTTTTTTTTTTTTGTTTTTTTTTTTTTTTTTTTTAATTTTTGTTAAGAAAATACACAGGCCTTGGTAGATCTTGTCTTTTTATAAACTTTAAAGCTAAATTTTAACAGTGAAAGAAACTGAAGATCAATTATCTGTTCAGTACATCGAATTTCATGACCATTATATGTAGAAACTAATATATTCCCAGAGTTTCCTCTCTCCTCTTGTCTCAGCTTTTGATAAGCTTCTGAAAAGATTTTTTATCTGGGGCCCTATCTTTCTGCCATTCTAGGAAGAATGAGTGCTATAGCAAATGGATTGATCTTGAGAGCAAAGTTAGAAGATTAGGAAAACATAATAGACATAGCTGACCCCTCTCTTTGCCTCAGGGAGCCACTTTACAGACCATTGCAAGCTCACACATAATATATAAAATGCAGATATCCGTCACTTTTACTAGGTAGTGGCTGTACCAGTAGGGGGGATAAGATGAGGAGGCTGTGTGTTTGGTTGCTGATTCCTTGGTATAAGCCTACCGTTATAATAGCAGTTAGAGGAGCTCTGTGGGGTAAAACATTCACACACATACAGACCCATGAGACCTTATTAAGCTTAATAGTTCAGAAATGCTATGAGCAGTTATATAGAAAATTAGAGCCAGGCATTATGCACAGATGAACAGACATTTCTCTATTCTCTCAACTTGTCTCGGTGATCTGCATGCGAGATGGGAGGTTTCTTGAATCTCTCTGCAGTTAGCAGAGAAAAAGAGAAAAGATGAACTAATTTAAAATCTACCCCAAGGGAAAATTCTTGGCCCTGGTGGGTTTAAAGGAGATTTCTATGAAACCTTTTGCTTAGCCTTCTTCGTACATTTACTTGATACATTCTATTCCTTGAGGGATTCAGGTGGATTAATTTCTGCCACTCTTAGTGCATACACTTAATTGTACAGATTACAGACGTAGTATCTCCTGTAGACTGATCTTGTTCATCCATGAAGATAACAAACTCTTAAAAAAAGTTATCTTGGTCAATACCACAACTATGAGCTGAGTGTAAGAGATGGGCTTGACTAGGGCATTTATTCTCACCCGTAGCTGTGCTATGCACTGCGTTCCCAGCTGCAGGGTGCCCTGCTGCACTCCCCACAGCCTGCAGCGGCTCAGACTTCGCCTGCGCTCTAGAAAATACAGCTTGGAGGGGCATCGCTTCTTCGGTGCTGAGATGAAAAGGCTGTATTTTCTTTTCTTCTTAGGGAGGCATGTCTGTTCAGCCATAGGGTGTTATGCAGTGTTGTAAGAAGAATGGCACCCAAAAGCATCCAGGTTGTAGTACTCTGGGAATTGGATGAGGGCTTTGATAGATCCAAAAACTCAGGAGAATCTTTGACCCTTTATTTTGGGCAAGGCAAAATGGACTTGATACTTTATGATATTCAAATTCTGGGGCCTATTTTCCTAAGAATGGGTTTACATTGTAATGATTTTATAGACTCACTGGAAAAGTGATTTCCCACTTAATGGCTTTTATTTGTCTTCTTAATCATATACTTTGCAGATTAAAATAAGAAAAGGTGACTGATATTTGTGCAGACAGTGAATATTATAAGACCCTTCTTTACACAAATAGATTAGTGACAAATCTTAAAAGTCTAGTCAACTCCATGAGCATTTCTAATTCTTCTCCTAATAGCTTATGATAATTCTCAAAAAAAAAAAAAAAAAGTGAACTGTAATGGGCTTCTTTAGATGATCATCTGAGTAATTCAGATTTTGGAGATCATAGTGTCAAATACTAAATAGGGTCCATAAAACTACATTTATGATACAAGCAAAACATGTAAGTGAGTTTTTTTGTGGGATAAAGTCTTTGCAGCATTGACATATGGAAAGCGAGATTTTTAGTAACTGCTGTTTGGAGTGGCGATCTTATTAGCAAGTCCATAGCTTTATAACACGTTAAGTTGTATGGTACAAAAGTCACACTTCACAAAACCAGACAGGTTGCACTTGTTTGCTTTTAGACACTTTTCTGAGGAGCCTGCAATCTCTGCATTAACTGTAAATTAGGGAATGTTGGATTGTTGTTCAATGCTTGAACAGAAAGTTCTCAAGATTTTCCAAGATACATTTATTCTCTCAGTAAATAATGAATGGATGTCCTCATATTGTGCTTCAACAGATATTCCTACTGAATGCGATACTTTTCTGATAAAATGGGATTTTTTATTTTTAGGAGTTACATTTTAACTGAAGAAGCTGTGAAACTTTACTAACAACTTAAATCACAAAACCAAGTCCTGGACAAATTCCAGTTTGGATAATAAATTTGCTGCTTAGTTAAAGTTAACCTATCTTTGTAATCAGATACACTGGGATACTCCAGTGGAGTAACTTGAGGTTGGTGGAATGATATTAATTTATACCAATGAGGATCTGGCTCAATATTTTTCTTTACTTCTTGCCCTAGGATCTCATTAGGAGGGCTATTAATAGAGTGGCAACTTCACAAGGGAAAGGAAATGGGGAAAGGGAAAATTGGATAAGTCTTTACAAATAAATTTAATCCAATCAAGACTACAGCATCAGGAATGAAATTCTTGTCGCGTGTTTGCTACCTATGATCACCATAGGATAAAGTTCTTCGTTTTGCACAGTAGTACTTTATGTATTCAGCTTTTCCCTTTGTTTCTGGTAGTGGATACATTCTACACACAGTGCATCATTCAGATCGATGCTTTCCCATTATTTTCATGTATTCTTTTGTCAATTCATCTGGATTGATCTTCTGCATCCTCTCTTAGGGTCTGAGCTCTTTGGGGCCAGGCAGTTCATTTCATCCTATGCTTGTGTGGCACCAGGTGGACATGGACTCAGACAGGGTATGACAACAAGCAAAGCCATAATGATTAATTGGTCCTTGGGGTCGACCCAGCTTCACTGGGCTTGTTTCACCTCCT
>NW_008595828.1:20763-41225 GCF_000691845.1 Merops nubicus
TAATGTCACCACGATCTTCCAGTCCCTGTTCCTGGAGCAGGACAGAACCAGCCAGTGAGGCATGGGAATGTTTTCCCCTGTTTAGGGTTGTCTCACTGTTGTAGCTCTGATCACACCCACGTGTGCATGCACACACAAAATCAAATTAAACCTGAATTCTCTGAATCTTTTGATGTTTGGAAACAATGAAACATAACCTCAGTTATCTCTTGCTTGATTAGAAATAGGTCTCAGACCTGACACCAACCTCATCTTAGCCTCCTCCAAGCCCTCAATGGTTCATGGAGAAGCACAGTGGACAACTTGCTTCTCAGCTGCTCACAAGTGTCATCAAACCTTTTTCAGGAGGTTGCATTGATGTTTCATATACATACATGGAAAATGATTGCTGTTTCTGTCCGTCGATGACAAAATGCAAATAACAACATTGATTCTAATGACAATAAAATTTAATAAATACCTCTTTCTGTGTCCATGTCAGTGTAACATTACATGAGTTGAGTTAATTAAAGTGTATTTTCTATAAGGTTAGTTTTCAGTCAAAACACAATCTAGAAAAGGAAGGCATTGTATGGCTTTCTTTTGTATTTGTTTTACATTTTCAGTATTTGACATCAGGTATAAAACTCTGCATGTGTGCTGGTAAATACTGTCATTACTTTTTAAAATGGGAAATCTTTGCAGGAATGTCCCTAAATATAATGTTAGCGTATTACATCTATCAAAGTTAAGGACACTATAATAAAGTTTTGAGGAAGACTTCTTTATTTATGCATTGTGATCTGGCAATGGGTACGATGTTAATGACCATATACTCTCCATTCAGCAAGCAGTACTGTTGGATCCAGCCCGATTTATAAAACAACACCACCACAACACTAGTTAGGGCATTGTATTCTACTTGCCAGATGGTTAACTCCCATGGGTTAATGAGTATACCCAAATTCTAGATGATTTAAGATGTCCTGCGGATATTTCCTTAGGTACGAGGATTGCTGGCTGTTAATTTACATGTGTACTGTATTTTTCCCTCTCTCTATTGGTCCCTTGAGAATTCTGAATTTCTTTTTCTCCATAAAATGCTAATAAACTATATTTAACACCTTCCCCTTTTGCTGCTCTGACCATCAAAACATTGTTTTCAGATTTCAAACACTTCATCTATTAGACTGAATTAGTTCCTCACAAAGAGCTAGGAACTGGAAATTTACATTTGCACACACACATTCACATACATATATATATACATGTATATGTGTACATGCACACACACTCCTTTTTAGTTTGTGCATGCTATTTTCAAAAGTCTTTTTTTCAGGCATTTCTCAAGACCTCAAAACTAGAAAATATCTGAGCATATTACCAAATTTTTAGCAAGCACTAAAAATGTGAGTTATGTATTAGTGTGAAATAAAACTAGACTTTGTTTTATGCCAAAGCAAAAAATCTAAGCTTGTGTCACAGAGGGGTGTTATCATTCTTGACAGATGAAACCCCTTTGAAAGATCCCCTATTAATCAGAACATTTTCTTGAGGTCTCTCCATGGTGGTTTGTTACCTCTGACTGTGCCTAAGTGGCACACATTCACCTTGACAGAGAGGAGTTTTAGAAACAACACGAAAAGCATTCATCTAGAGGGAAAAGACACAACTTAAGTACACCTGTTTTATACTTTCACATGGGGAAAAAAAAAAAAAAAAAAAGGTGAGTGAAAATTTCAGGGCAGTATGTCGGGAGTTCCACAGTAAATGAAATGGAGATGAGGTAAGTCACTATTTCAAGATAGCTGGCTATCAGCCTTCTCCTTGTTTCTAGCAGCTCTCTATTATCAGCTCACCCTATACCCCTTATGTAGG
Organism: Merops nubicus; assembly: GCF_000691845.1. Lineage (NCBI taxonomy): Eukaryota > Metazoa > Chordata > Aves > Coraciiformes > Meropidae > Merops > Merops nubicus. Next base: position 22,621 of record NW_008595828.1, read on the forward strand.
TTCTAAAAATTTAGCTACATCACTAGGGAAAATGATGTGTTGGGAAAGTTGTGGAGGGGCTGTTGGCAAAGGAAAAGAGAGAGCAGGGAAGGAGGAACAGTTATCTGCACAGAAACATAGGTGCTGACACTGTGAAATAGCTCACAGTCGTGTTCCTCCTGGCAGCGGTTGCTGGCATGAAGTTTTGTGAAAAACACTCTAATGGGAAGTCCTTTTCTGCTTCTCTTTTATCCATTTAAGGGACACACATGTTCCTTTTACCTATATATAGCGGTTTAATTTTAATTTTAAAAATCCTATTAAACTTTTCACATAATATCTTGAGGCAGTAGGTTTCACAAGGTCAGCACATACTGCAAAAATTATTTGTTTTAGACTAAATGTTTTATCCCTACAACTTTTTAAGCTCTTTCCTCATTTTTTTTAAGATGGTATTTTAATTTTCTTTTCAATTCACTCTTCAAAGCATTTTATATGTCTTTTGTAATCCATTCATTTTCTGTGCCTAGCTCATAACCTTTTTTGTACAAGCCTACTCAGAAGTGAGTGTTTGTACAATGGTGCTTAAGCTCAGGGTCGTGGTGCATGACTTCAGTTCTTAAGCACCAGGGCTATGCATGTTACTGTTGTTTCTACCACTAACAGCAGAAGCAACAAACCACCCTGGTATTTACAGAAGTGTCTCCACTGTCCTAGAGATATTCACTGGCCACCTCTGGATTCTATAATTTCTTTTAGTTAGGATGGCAAGAATTGAAAAGGAGATTTAATATGAGGGAAAGCCTTCATAACTGCAAAGAAAAAAGGTCTATTTTGTGACATTCTGTATGTATCCAATATTATTTTTTTTTCCACCATAACTGTATCAAAACTCAAAGTTTTCCTTGAACTATCCTTTTAAACATTCAGATTTTTTTTTTTCCCTCTGAGCCACCACAGTTAATTTCACAACCATCAGTGTAAGTAATGCAGATGATTTCTTCCCGCTTGCATTACTTGGTGAGATTTCTGTTTCCCCATGGTAAAACCAAGGTATCTGGAAATATCATCAAAGTATTTCAACAGCACATAATGTACATTAATGTACAAAGTACAAAGAACAAATGTACAGAGTCAGTAGAAAATGAGAAATGCAGCTGACTTTCATCAGTGTATTGATACACGTCATATGGTGGAGACATCTCCCAGCAAGTCTGAGCCCATCACTGAAGTGATTGGTCCATGTTTAGGAGATCTGTTTGTCAAATCTCAGGGTACTGAAAGTTTTCATGCTGGGAAAATGTAACAGGGACCCAATGAGTGCTTTGCCCTGCCCTGCTGGAGGGAGGCTGGGCCTGGCACTGGAAGCAGCCATTCCTCCCTGTCCACCTCCTGAGGCACACCAGTAAACCAAACCGAAGCCAAGGAGCATTATAGCAGGGGCTTGTCTAGACAGAGAGAGTAGAGGCACTTCTGCTGGGCTGTGTGTGCCAAGCTGGGAGCAGGATGCATGTGTGCATGAAGCACTGAGTCTCTTGCAGTGTCTGTGCCTGCATCTATGCCAACCTGGGTCAAGAATTTGCATGACATCTTTTGTCTGTCTCTCACTGCAGGTTAATAAAACCTAATTCTCTGACTGTGACTGCCTTAATTCCAGACCCGAGTGAAATGGGTAGGATCAATAACTTGAAGATTTACTTTCTCAGGGACATCCGCAGCTAAATTGTACCATGAAGACATATTCTAGAAAAAGCCCTTCCAAGGATGGAGAACAGCCTCAGACAACCTTTCAGACCTCTGGAAAACTGCAGAGTCAGGTCAACACCATTTGTTCTCCAAGTTCATGTACTTCACTTTTACCAGTTTCCTTGATTGTTTCCGTCAATGGGAGCATTGCCTTCCATTGTCAAGGCACACATTAAGCTGGCAGCTTGAGCTCCATGTACCTGTTTGGGAACCTCAAAGCCTGGATACTGCAACCAGGTCTGACAACATGGGCTGAGGCTGCAGTCACCATGACCAACTGTACAGTAATGAGACAGCATCAAAACAAAACCACACAGCTATACGGACAGAGAAATATATGCTGAGGGCCTGTAGTGACGGACCTCACCAGTGCTACAGGTACTTTGTTTACAACTCTTTACCTGCTGCCTCTGCTTTTTAAATATTCACAAATGCTGCCAGGTCTGATCCCAGAGAAGAAATTTTCTCATATTTGTGGTAGGAGGTAACCATAGATGCTGTATCTCTTCTCTTCCAGCCGATATTAGGCTGAAAGTTGTTCATTCCATCTAAGGAACTTGTCCACAGGTTTCTTCTAGATGGGATACCTGGAAACAGGGAAATGGTGAAGCCTGCTCAAGGCTAAAGAGAGTGCCAGTGACAGACAGATTCAGCTCCTTAATTCCCTGGCCCCTGCTGACCAGACAGGACATGAAAATGTGAATTGTATTTGTATCCTATTTTCTGCTCTTTGTGTAAGTTTTGGAGGTTAACCTTATTACACCAAAAGTATAAAAAAAAATCCTGACAAGCATTTTAGCACAAAAGCACATAATTCTATCCTTGTTTAGAATATCCATTATGTAGTTAGGAAACCTATAGTATGATGCGCAAAGAAGCAAAACACAAACAAAAAAGTATAGACCAAGTGAGCCAATATATGGGAAGAGCTACGGGCTGAATGCCCATCTCTGGAAATCTAATCAGCACGGACTGAATACGACTCTGCCACCCAAACAGAGCACCACAGGATGCCAGCTGCAGCTGCTTCCCCCCCTAGTAATTCCTATTTTTGAGCATAAACCAAGCTCCTAGGGAGTAACTTCTAATAGCATACCCAAACAAGCAGTGCAGTGAGAGGTGTTATAAACCTTTATGTTGCCATTAGCTAATCAGAATCAATGTTCAGTGGCCATTACCTTTTATTAAATGTCCACTGAATTAGAATGCTTGTACTGATTTTCAATTACAATGTAGAATAGTTACCATGACTCAACAGCACCCATTAGCAGCACTAGGACCACTGAAACAGCTGTTACCAGGAGGGAATTCAGTACCTAAGAAGGTAAATTAATTTCTTCTCGTGTAGATGCTTGTTTCTAGCCAGACATATTTCCAAACAGGTGTCCTAGCAGGAATTGGGGTGTAGTCACAAACAGAGGTATGACCGTCCTCCTCTATGTTTGTAAAGTCCCACCTCTTCTTTTTGAGAGGGAGTAGAGGGGAGCGACATAAAACCTGTATGGGGAAAGGCAGAACTTTCTCCATGCACAGATGCTGCCAGAGCCATGGAGGATTCCGATAGTTCCCCTCCCTGGCACAGGAGCACCTTAGGAAATAAGATGATTTCAGAAAGATTGAGCCATGATATACTAAATCTACTATGGAGTGTAAAAATGCCTTTCAAAATCTATAAATAAAAATGCAATGATAATAAACATTCTGGAGTTGTTCTTGCAGTGATATCAGAGACCTATTTTGTGATTTACAATCATAACTATGGGATAAGTCTTTACATAAGGGTAAATCACATCCTCTGTGTCTATGTGTTGCTGCAGATAAGTTTCTTTTCACTTAGTATACTGGTAAAGGTAGAATACTGAATAGCCAGGTAGCAAAGAGTTAATTCTCCCAAAGGCAACAGAATCACGTAGTTAAATACTACATCACAAATTACCATTTTTATGTCACCACCTCACCATGACTTTAGCTCTAACCCATCTCCATCTTCACACTCTCATTAGGATATAATGCATATTCATGGTTCTGATTATATAGCCACTTTCTTGACTTGTTTTAATTGTGCATAAAGACATTGTGACAGGAGACCTGACCTTTTCAAGATCATTTTCTCTCCATTACTTTTCACAAAGCTATTAACTTGTCGCCTTCCATAAGATTGCAATAATTTATTTCCCATTAATAAAAAATTCCTGGTGCCATGCAAATTAAAATTTATTCAGCAAATAGAATACTTTGGATTATTTTCTAATGGCTTTATATACTTCCAGCTTAGGAAGAAAAATAATATTAATGGATACAGGCTGAGTGGATAATTGCATACATTGGAGAAAAATGAATATACAACTGGTGCTGTGGCTTACTGCACACCAATTACCCAGAAGAGTTCCTTTACTTCCTTTTTCAAGAAATATATGAAATAATTTATTTCAGGGGATATCATTATAATCTTGAAATTATTCCCATTGTATAAAGGTCTTGGCAACCTGATGCACAAACAACAGATTTTGGTATTAGAAAACCTACACTAAGTAAAACCACTTCTAAGTGTAAATGAAACTAAGGGAAGGAGTAACCTTGACAAAGTTGCAACAGTATTGCACTAGAATTTGAGAAGGATTACATAGTGAAGTAATAAACATAGATAGGATTGAATTATGGTGAAACTGTGTAGCATGCTAATGATATCAAGGCTTAGGTTTTCTGAGAATTTTTCTGGTTTCAGCACTTCATAAAAATATTGATATAATAGGAAAACCAGAGCACCATAATTCAGCAGTATTTATCTCTTTTTTTTTTTTTTTTTTTTACAATTTAAAGTATGACACATCCTTAGACTTGTTTACACAAATTCCTATTAGGAAAAATAGCTCACATACATTTTAAGCCATGTATTAGTGATATATAGCAACCACTGCTCTAACAGATATCTCAGTGTTTAGAAGTTGGCACAAAAACTGCAAACCATGTAATAGCAGCCATTTCAAATCCCTGACCATTTAAATGGGAGCAAAGATGATAAAACTGAGTGATATGTTGTTGGAACATTTCTAGGCTGTAGGAAAAGAAGACATTAAACTTCCTAACCCTAAGTCAGAGAAAAGGAGCTGAAAGAAGGACTCTTGGCTACCTGCTCCCTCTCCAGAACAGCTCAAGGCTGTTCCCACTCTGCCTTGGTATGACTGTAAGCACTTGCTTAGAAATCCTACTGTGTGTAGGAAAGCAAGGTGTTGTTCAATTTATTAGTAAGATGGACTCAAGTAGAGAAATATGGAGAGCAGTGTGGAAAGGTATGCAAGGAGAAAGGAGGGAGGGAATGGTTAGGGAGAGAAGACAACAGTACAGACCACTGCAAGTCTGTGCCCTGGAAGAGATTGAAATCTGGAGGTTAGAAAAGAGACTTTGTCCACAAAGTATATAGTGCTATCAGAGTCCATGTGGACAAGCCCTCACTGGCCCAGGCCAAAGTCATGCTGGGCCCAGTCCAGCAACTGGCATGTCAGAGATGTGCTGTGGTGTCTGCCTGCAAATGTACCATGTCAAAAATATACAGAACTTGTGTTTTCAGGAAAGGGCAGACAGAAGGGGCTGCTTGGCCCAGCAGTAGATCCTGCCTCCCAACCTGTCTTATACTGGGGTAGGAGATTTTCACATGAAACCACAAGTTGATCAGTGAAAGGTGTGGTAGAAAAGAAAGTCTGAAAAAGAAAAAGCAAAGCATGAAAGAGCTAGAGTGGACCCAGCTCTGGAGATTCTGTACGATCACCAAAGGCAAACTTAGCTGTCTCTACACAGTAGCACTGTGGCTGGAGGACATTTTTAAGAATTTAAACCAAAAATTGTTGAATGATTTTTATGACCTTTTAATATGTAAACATCTTTCTTAGAAAACCTTTTGAGGTCTTCTGGGATGTGTAACATGAATGGTAAACATTCAGACTAGAAAATGCATTCAAATCTATTGCAGCTGTTCCTTCACTCATACAAAATACTCTCACAAGTTCAGAGTGGTCATTACTGATTCCTGAATACGTAGCAACAATAATCACACTGATGTGCACAAGCACTTCAGAACATTAATAACTGTTTGTCTTTCATATGGTTGATGCCTCATTGCTATTAACAGTGTATCAGTACCTTTTACTTTAGAAGGTGAGAATGGATGGTTTTAATGTGCAAGCTGGTACAAGCTGAATAACAGAACAAGGTCATTTATGGTGAAAAAGTTATCATAATGTTCTTTGTTAACAGGTCTTTGCTAATAAGGATCAGATTTGTATGGATGCTCAAGCTGTCTGGAAAGATTTGGCGTTTCCTTGTGCAAATGCCTCCCTGTAGCTGCAAGACTTATCATGTGACACTTACATTAGGGATTTGACTGGAAGTTGAAATAATTTAGCTGCCAATTTAGGCTGCGTTTGTATTTGAAAAATTACAAATTTAGGACTCCAGAAGAAAGAGCTGGGCACAAAATTGTTTTCTCTCATGAAAAAAAAAAAAAAAAAGATGAGTAAACTTGAACATTTTTGTTTGCTTTCACAGAAACTTTGAGGGATTCTAAAAAAAATCCTAAATCAAAACCCCAAACTGTTTACACAGAGGATTTGTTTCCATTTAACTTTTATAGCGAAGCATTTTTTCAAAAGCATTTGTTAGAGGGCTTTATATCACAGTCCACTGGTCCATGCTGTCCTCTTTCTGAGTACCAACATTTAAAACAACAAAACACATCGGGCCAAGTTTGTATTTGGGGCATCCTTGCTGCAGTGTTGAAATAAACAAGAGATACACTGGAGATTTACTGGGTCTGGTTTGCCTGCCACCAGCCCAATGGTTTAATTATTCAAGGGTCAACAGTATGCTATATTTATTGCAAGAATACAGCTCTTACTAAATCATTGGATCAGTTGTGTTTCCCCACACTGATACTCACCCACCACTAAACTGAGCTCTGGAACATTGCAAAGAGGATCTTTATATCCCAGCCTAGTCAAAGGTCTAAGCAAATGTGAACTACCTATTTCACAAGGCACTGTAATGTAAAGATGGGGCTCTTGCTCCCCTTTTCTTGTGCAGATGGGTATATTTTGCATGCCTCCCACACATCTCCATCCAAATGCACAATATGGATGTTTTATCTTTCACAACAGGAACCTTCTGTTCACAGATATGTCAACATTCCTGAGAATGTTTTCTGATTTTGCAGAATGGGACCCTACCTGAATACCAGATAGTTTATCCTGTGACACTGATACAACACAGAAAGGAAATTCAGCTCTCCAAAAAAAGCCATAATATTCTATGTGGTTATCAAATTTAAGAACCTAGAAAGTATTGCTCTCCTTATTAACACGAGTATGAGTCTCAGAATTTAATTTGAGCCAAGATTTACTCAAATCTTGATTTTACAACAAATCATTTATATGCATATTTATATCTATCTACATAGTGAGATATGGTATCTTACATATAAAATTGACCTCATTTTATCATTTGGTAAGAAGCCGAAGTTTAAATCTGAAAACGATCATATGCCACATTTGTTAAGTTTCTTCTGTTCATTTTTTGAGAAAAATACAAATGTGCACTATTGGGTTTGGTTTTTTTTTGTCACTAACAGAAGGATGCATGTAGCTGTAGATCTGATGTAGACAATATCTTTATGATGTTCTGATGTTCCTGTATCAAAGGTTTGTCATTAAAAGCAAGCATACTACCAAGTGGGAAAGCAGACTTCTATTGCAATTATTTTCCTATTACCTGCTGCCCATTGCTCCTGACAGGTATAAATTAGATCTCGCCAGGTTGCCTACTGATTAATGAGTTCCAAAATTGGTGTTTAATTGTTTGGGAGTGAGAGGCAGAAAAGGAAGGTATCTGCAAAAAATCTTTATCCACCTGTGATTAGAAGGTATTCTCCTTTCTTTCTGCTTTTCCTTTCTCCCTTGGCATTGCTTGGGTGATAACTGACACTTCTATCAGAGGATTCCTTTCGACGCAGCAGAAACTTGCAGCTGAGGCAAGGCCAGAATTAATAATCTGCGTGAGCAAACACACAGCTGCTGTTTGTGGAGAGAGATTCTATTAACGAACAGTGAATTCTCATAATTAGCTGAGCGGTTTCTGCAGCTGCCTGCCTGACCCCAGACTACACAAATTGTGGGTGGTGTTCGGCCTCTAAATCAATCTTACCTAATTACTATAAGCATGTTCCTCCAGTCCTAATGACTGGGAGGGTGTGGGGGGGAATAGACATTTCCTTACCCATTCAAATGTTCCTCTTATTAGATTCTCCTTTGTGTCTAAATTCATATTTTTTCTATTTGCATTTCTAAGGGTATACAGGTGTGGTTACAAATCGGAAGCACAGAAGTATAATTCATGTCCTACAACCATGTGCCAGTGTGTGTCTGCTTTGCAAACAGTAGCAAAATGTGTGCTTGTTGGAAGCATCTGCCTTGCTTCAATTCACAAAACATAATTTAAAGCACACATGTCTGTCTGGATTCAAAGCCTTTTCTCTGCTCTACTTCCCCTCCCCCCCAAATTAATGTGACAAAAACCGGAAAATCATGAATGGTTGTGCCTTCGTCTGGTCTGAAGCACAGTTGCTTACTACTGTCTCATCACGTGGTGCCCCAGAAGACAAGTGTATCTGTCACTAGTGAGAAAAAAAAGGGACGATTTTCACTGACATCCCGTTGCTCAGTGAGAGGCTTCGTCTTCCTGAGCTGGGATGGAGTGTGGAGCCAAAGGGCTCACTTGGGTCACGGTGGGCAAACCGCAGGGCAGCGTGCCAGGGAATGCAGCTGGGGCTCTAAGGTGCCCACAAGACACGATGCTGCAGGAGGAGAGGCTTCCCACCCACCCACCAGCCCCACATCCCACCGGCAGCCATGCTCTTTGGCCGCATTTGTTTCTGTTTGGGGGGAACATCAGTTAAACATATCCCCAGACAAATTAGATATGTAGGTTATGACCAATTCATCCTAAAAACAAGCAGCCTACAGAACAAAATCCCTCACCCATCCCTGTCTTTGTCTGCCCGTGTATCCTCATAAGCAAGGACTCCCTTTGTCACTTGTCTGACGCCCTCTGGTTTACAGCAGCTCCTCCCTAACAGTAAACATCCTCCCTGATGTCTGCAGCCCTTCCCTCCTTGAAAGGCCCAAGACTTCAGCTTCTCCTTTGGTATTCTTTTAGGGATTTGACCTGTTATCAGCTTCTTCCATCAGAATTGGCAACAATCAGAAGATCTGTGTCCTGAGCTCCTTTTTCTATTTTAGCTAAAAATTGGATCTGGGGCAAATCATTAAGTGCCTGAGAGTGAACTGGCTGAATCTGATTTGGCGTTGACCGAGGCAGTAATTGGAAGGGGTTAATGTAAAATCAGATGTTTGCTGTAATTCTGAGACTTAATTAATTTATAAATGAGGTGCACAGACAGAAAGTTTGAGTGAAGCTTTAAAAATAGCTGGAAATAATAAGCCTCAGGAGCTTTTTGTAGAGGTACTAATATTATAGGTACAGAATTACTAGCTTGATTGATCAATTTTTAAGAAAGCAACATCTGCCAGGTTATCTTCTACGTCTTTAAAATGCTATCTTTGCTATGATTATAAATATTAGAGGTTGAATTGTTAGCAAGCAGATTTTTACCTGCTGGTCAGGGTCAACCTTGCTGTCAAAGCCACAACTCTAACAACAGTGTTATACCAATGCAGAATGCAGCAGCAAGGAAAGCAGCAGTGACGGAGGAGGCCAAGGGACAACTTGTAGGGCAGTCAGATTATATAGAGATATACGCACATTACATTTTTCACAACACTACTGCTTGTGACTGTTAAATGTTTGTATATCAACTCAGAAAATCTCAAATGGATTCATTATTTGCATTATTTATGGCTTGCTTTATGAATTATTCTTCCTTATAAAGTGTTAGAAACCCTAAGAACATCCAGTACTTTAAATTTGAGATCTAGATTTAATTTGTCACTTTCACAAGTCATGTATTTTTTGTTTCTTTATTTCTTGGTTAATAGAGGAACTGACAGACTGAAACTGAAATTTTCAATGTTAAGACTCAGAACATAACTTGAAGTTACTGTGCGTGAAATGATTAGGAGCTGTGGTTCATAATTTCATTTTCACAAGTTTATGTCATGGATAGTAAAGCTCCTGAATTTTTAGACAAAGCAAAAGCAGTAGGGTCACAATAACATCAAATCTATTTCACAGAAAGCTGTGTATTCCTAGAAATATTTTCTGAGGAAGTAACAATTAAAATAATTTCCTGTGAAAATTAATGTAAAGATTACACTGTCAACATCTCTTCTCCAGGTAAAGAACTGAATTTTATATGTAGATTCTTCCTGGAATCCAGGTGGGAAAGGACACTTTTTTGCCCAGTCAGCTGCAACATTTCATTTTCTTGATATTTGTAATGACAGAAAATTTCATGTCATGTAGCATAACAACCAGTTCTTTAGTGCCACTTTTACTAGGTAATACGACATCAGAAATCCAAAATCAAACAATCTTAGGGCCTGAGTTAACAGGTTAACAATATAAAGACCAGTCTGTATACTGCACACCAGCAGCCCTGCTCTACTTAGTATACAACAAACCTTGCATACAGCTAACCTCACTGATAATAATGCTAGTTTTGGAAGCACAGTACCATATACAAAATTTGGCTGTAACAGTTTATTAAGATGTTACAAGGAAGATTCAGTAGGTAAGCAATAAATGTAGACTTAATGCCTGTCTGTGTGTGTTGTCTGATGCACTTTAATAATACACAATAGCTGAGTTTTTTGTCTGTTTTCCTTATTTTAACATACAAGCTTCTTTTAATATTAACTATGAACCACTGGTTGCAATATACTCTGAAGATGCACATCTGTTGCAATCTACTGCACATACAGAATACAGCCTCCACAACAAATTTTTTAAAAATACAACTTGGTGATACAAAAAAGCAAGAAAGTGCCCAGGTTCTTACAAGGAAAATAAAAATCTTTTTCCATTAAGTTTGTGTATTAAAGACTTTACATTTCCTATGTCAGTCAGGAGAAAGTTACTAAGCATTTAGATTGGGTCTTAAAACAAAAGAAAAGGGAATAAAACAGTCTTTCAGAAGGACCCCCCAAACAATTTGTTTTCATATTTCAGGTACTGCAGGGTATTTGCATCACAAAGCCTAATGAGTAAATAAGGATTTGTGTCAGCAATCAGGCCCTTGTTCTGTATCTGTAGTCAATAGATATATTAAATGTACAAAATAGAGGAGGTATGGATACAAATAAAAACCCCAGAAACCAAAATCTGAAATAGAAACATAAAAACAGTAAAAAAAGAAGACAATAAAATAATCTGGTTAGGAATATGACACTACCTAAACCACCTGAAAATATTAATCTCTGAAGAATCTAGTACTGAACTAGAAAAAAAACAATGAGAGGAAAAACAGTTGTCTTTTCACCACTTTACCCACGTGAATGGTTCTAATACATATCTCCTAGCATAACAGAACAGCCACTGGTCCTACCTATGCCAAGAGAGGAGCTCTTATGCTGTTCACATAGAGCCTGGTCCAGAATCCTCTCAAATCACTGGACATTTTTCCATTTAAGGCCCACATGCTCATAGGTACCAAAAGGTTTGGTTTTCTCTTATCCTTTTAAAACTTTCCCAGTCATTTTTTATTAATACAGTCATCTGAGAAGAGCTGGACTCTGAGGGCAGAATTCTTCTCTTCCAGGAAGGAAAAGTGGAACAAAAAACAGTCTCCCTTCTGAAGAGTTGTCCTTCAGCCAGGACCCAAGGTGAAGCCCATCTGCAGCTGATGCCTGTGCACAAAGGCAGAGTGATACATGCATATTTTGTGCCCCCATCCCTAGAAGTAACAGCTCCAAATCACCAAACCACCCAGCTTATGTTTTATAATGCCAAGGATGATGCAGTCTTTATCTTCTTTTCTTTAAAGAATGCGAAAGATTTTTTCCAGCTCATTTTTTTTTTTTGCCTTGGCTAGTGCTAGACTGGGACCCAGCTGTGTAAGGAAGGAGGTTATGCCAAGCTCTTGCAGCTCAGCTGATGGCATGAGCCCAGCACAAGTTCATGCCAAAGGGTTTTTCAAGCCCTGTTGACAATGAAGTGGTGTGGGATCTCTAATAATCTAGGAGAAGCAGCCCGGGGGGAGTGGAGAGGCAGCTTTTATAGCAGGGTTGTGTGGGGAGACTTAAGTTTAAAAAAAGCTGTGGCCTGACTGGAAAGTATAAGAAAAATTAAGGGAACAACAGGTTACCAGCACTGTTTGGTTCAACACAAGGTGACTGTAAATGAGCAAAATGGTTAAATTAACTCATATTCTCATATCTGTATTTCTACATACCTAGGACAAACCATTTTGACCCATGCAGCTATTTATTACCTGGGAACAATACTATATGAACCTATGAAGAAGCATGGATTCAGATCCCTAACCCTCTACAGCTTGGCATCTATTTACAGAACTTATGCTTAGATTTTCATCTATTCTGCAGCAAAAGTATGTATCCTTTACAGAAATCCAATGCAATCAAGTAGGCCTCAGTAAAATCATCTGACAGGAGAGACTGGAGCTCCTCTCCTAAGGATTTGCATTCTGAAAATCTGAAAAAAAACCAAACTCAACCAAACCAACAAATTAGTTTTTTGGACACTGAAATAGTGTGTTGTCTTCATGTTATGCTTTATGTTGGTCTTATGCTCTAAGGAGGCTGACTTGTGGTTACACTCTTAGGAGTTGCCTAGCAAGTAGATGAGGGCTCAGGTAGCAGCAGCTGTTAATTTTTTGAACTGGACCCTATTACTCAACCAGAAGTGTGTTATTGTATGAAATGGACTTTGTTTTATCAAAGGATGCCTTTCTACTATCATGTTTAAAAATCAAAGCTGATTTCCCTCATGGTCATATCTATTTTGAGAATATATGTACTTTATGCAAATTGTTTTAAATAGAATGATAGGACAATATGCTTATGGGGCTAGAAATTTCAACAACATGAGATTTTTGTGATGGAGCACATCTTCAATGTTTTGTTTCAAGTTATTTTACTTGTTAGTGTGGTTATATTTTGTCTAATACGTAACTGAAATGATATACAAATTCCACCTTCTCTTTTTCTAGATGTCTCTTTACAAATGCTTACTATTTAAAGTATACAATTATAGATGGTTTAACCTGAAATAATTTATTAATGGATACTCAAATGTACATACATCCCATACTTCAAGCATTCAGCTGTGCTTGGCTAACAAATTTGCCTACTGTCAACTGAACAAATAGCAGTGGGAAACCTGAAATTCTGAATCTTCTGTGAGGGCTGGTCATCCCTTGAAACATGTCTCTTGGATGGGAGGAATTCTCTGACATTTGGATTGCACTTTCCTCTATCTTTGCCATAGAGACTCAGGAGAAGGCAGGCCTGACCTCAAGCCCTGAAGTCCTGGGTCAGCCTTTGAGTTTTCTGCTGTCTTCTGCTCCACAGCCCCATTGATCTGTTCCCTGTCTCCAGGCAGCTCACCCCCTTCAAAAGTGCATGCATGAGCCTCCCAACAGTCAAATGAAGGTGTTAATAGAACATATTTCAAAGCAGATATAGGTGCACACATCTCTCTTATTGTCACAGCTTTCTTCAGACAATTGAAATATGGGCAATTCGAACTGTATGTCTAGTAGTACCATCTTTAGATACATTCAAACTCTCAATAACCTGCGCCGAATCGCCAGTAAAACAAAGTCTCTTAAGACATACTTGCCTCAGTAAGAGGATATCTCTTTCTATGGGATTATTCATATTCGAGTGTGTCCTGGTTCCGTGTAAAAAGGGGTTCAGGGCAGGACCCACACGGAACAGAACTATGTACTCGCCTCTCCCCCACCCCCTCGAGAGAGAGAGAGAGAGAGACAGAGAGACATTTTTTTAAAAAAAATGAAGTATATTGTTCAACAAGGAACAGAAAATGAAAAAGGGAGGTAAGGAAAATAATATATATAAAGATCAGGGGAATAATACAAAAGATAAAATATACAAAACCCTCAGAAATGGTTCCAGGGTCCCACGGAGTGAAAGGAGAACTTTCCTCTCCGAGCTCCAAGGCAGGAGTGAAACAAGAAACCACTCCCTGCCTCTTATCAGAGTGTGTGTGGGAAGGGGAGGGAATACAATGGTTTCACCCCCACCCGGGGTCCTCCCAGTTGCTGGAAGGTCACGCCCCCATTCCAAGCCTCAAACCACAACAGAGTGCTTTGTTTTTCTGGGGCCTCAGATCCTTGTTCTGCAAAAGGTTGCATGTGTGGCACCCAGAGAATAAGGTACAGACACAGTAGTTGACACTAAATGCACAGAGCCAAAGAAAGTGGTGGCTGGAACGCAGCTCAGAGCTTGCTCAGTTGCTCATTCAGTTCCAAGGCTCTACCTAGACCATCTCTGGCTGCTGTTTATCTGACCTGCCCCCAAAACTTCTGATTACAGAGCACCACTGTCTCCTCAGACTTATCCTCTAGTTTTAGCACTGAAAAATTCTTCCTAATGTTTAATTTGAATTTTCCATGTTCCTATTTAAACTCTTCTTATCCTAGCTGCTTTTGTCCCATACTTGAGTACCAGAACTTCCCTTAAATTCCCCCATGAAAAACTAACCTAAATCTTTTCAGCTTTTCCTGAGTATTTTTTTCCAAAGATTTTATAATTTTCATCACTCCCTCTTGTATGGTCTCCAGTTGGATTAAACACCTACTCCGAGATGCCCAAAATCAGCTACACTGCTCCGGCAGAGACTTTTCCAGGGGTAAGGGGAATGTAAAGATACTTCAGCTGTCTCCCTACAGATATACATTTATTTATAGAACTCTAGTAAGACATGTTTGCTTTTTCTGCAGCAGTTGAACACTGTTGACTCACATTCTGTTTATAAACCAGTGCCATCCCCAGAGCATTTCCTGCAGAGCTACCATGAATCAGCTGTTCCTGACAAAGCTGCACAGACTCTTTCTTGTACTTGTTTTCTCCTCAGCCTGTAGAAACAGTTAATTTGATTATTTGCTCCAGTGTTTTCTAAGAATTGAAGTTGAGGTGATTGTCTACACTGAACAACATGCACCAGCTACACCCATTTGCTGCTATTTTGATGATATACCCATTTCTAAAACTACATGCAGAGCTTGTGGGTTTTCCTCTATATTTTTAGGTATCCTAGGGTGAAGCCCATTAGACTCCGATGATCTGACACTATCTAATGAGTAGTCTCATCAGCTCCAATGAGATCCATGTGCTCAAACTTGAGCATGTACTCAAGTGCTTTGCTGGATCAGGGCCACGAAGCTCAACACTACAAAATGGAGCTGCTTTAAGTTTTCATGACTGGCAATGGAAACGCAGGACTAACCAAAGAGGCTGCATCTACATCTTTCATGGTTCAGGCACCGTGTAAGAACATACAAGTTGTACAGCAGTGCATCATACTACCCTAAGGGAAAATATGAAGCTGTTTTCAAATCAGGAGGAACGATCAGACCCACTGTTTTTAGAAAAAAAAAGAAAGTCAATACATGATGTATCACCCCAGAATCACTACTGATATAATATCCTTTTCTTGCATCTCCATGATGAAAAGACCCTGCTAAAAATGTGAGAAAACAAACTAGGATAACAGCACTTTTGTGCAGCAGCAACATTGTTAATAAGCAAATATAAGAATTGTGGTTTTGAAAGGGCTGCTGAAGTGTTTGTGGGAAGTCCTTGTATTTCTGGGCCACTTAATTCAAGACCCATATCTGCCGCGGAGGTAACAGAATCGAAATGTAAATTTTAATAATTGCAGCAGTGATTACGCTTAGTTCTTGGCAGTTCATTACTGACTGCACAATTGCAGAGTCTCTCGTTAAATGGTCCATGGAATGAATCAGGCATGGAATTAACCTATTTTGAGTTCCCTGAAGCTTATGTCCCATGAAGGAGTATTCACATACCTCTCTTGGGGCCAATCCTGAAAGCCCTTCCGCATACGAGTAATCCTTACCCACACTATACTGCTGTTGACTTCAGTGCCAGCATTTGTGCTAGCAAAGACTGCACTCATGAGTAATCATTTGCAGGATTGGGTACGTGGTTTTCATGTTCCATTTGACAAAAGCAAATTACTTGTGGGCGCAGTCTCAAGTCTACATGAAAAATTACACTTACTTGTTTAAAAAGAAACAACATTTCTGATACATTCTTCATTCCCTTCTAATTGCAAGCACATTTGTGCTCTGTCCTGAGGGAGGCAAATGCCAGTGAGATTGGGTGCAGTGGTTGTGAATCATTATTAACTGCACAGCACCATTCAGATGCCAGCTGTGATGATCTGTGGTCTGTCTGCTAGAATTCCCTAGGGAAACAACATCTGGGAAAGGATAAAGATAAACAGAGGGATAATAATTATTTCTTTCACTTTTTTCAGAGCTTCCCTTTTCAAGTGTTTTGCTTCCAGAAAATCCAAGAGAAATATTGCTTTTTTCAGTCTAAAGCCTGCAAGGATGAAGGGAGTCCTGCTGGCTTCCAGCTACCTTCCTTTCTGGCCATAGTCAGCGACAGACTCCAAAGGTATTAGTGTGCTGTCTCCTGGGGTTGTCTTAGTGTTGTCTATGCTATTGCATGTGTTGTGTACACATTTATAGGCTGTTCATGGCGTTGCTCACAGGCAGTGTGGTAGATGCTGGAAACTGCGTGATGGGCACAGACACACTTTCTTCTCCACAAAGAGCTTTAGCGCTGAGCTGGTGTAACTGAAAGCAAAAGAGATCCTAAAATTCACCATCTGAATGAGTTCCTCTACATTGCTATGAATAATCTGTGTGTGTCTTCTCAGCACCTTTAATGCATGGCCTTTGAAACTAATTTTAAAACTGCGACTGGAAAAGTGTACAGTAGTATGTGGAGAACAAAGCCAGTGCTTTAAAGATAAGCTGTTCAGTTCATTTTTCCTTCTAAGTCTGTTTTGGTCAGCTCTTGATTAGGATCTGAATACTCTGATTTCTCTTATATGAAGAACATAATAAAACCCTCCTCTATTTCTGTCCAAAGAGTGGGTTAGCTGGAGACAATGAAAGTTTTGATTAATTTAAAGAAAGCAGTAGTGGGTATAAATTAATAATTTTCTACATTTACTGCAGTAAAATCTACTCAGAGAGTGGAATCTCTTTCTTTTCTTCTTCATTTTAAATTTTTTTTTCTTTTCTTTTTCTCCCTAGGATGTACGGACAGGTGTGGAGTTAAAATAGAAACCAGATGTCATGTGAGCTGGTGTTATCCCAAACTCCTTCTCATAATTCTTCAACAGTAACTGGTCTAGGCCAGCGATGTCTCCAGTTTGTCTTAGTGGAAACATCATCTTGAGCCAGATAGTATACTGATTTTTTTCTCTGGAAAATTATGACTCAAATGAGACTGGAAAATTCATTTTCATAATTTAAATTTAGATCTCCAAAACAAAAAAGTCAGGGACTAACCTTTCAAAACCTCTCTCCCATACGTAGCCCTGAGTGCAGATAATCTTACTCAAAACCTGCAGTTATTTCACTGGGATGTCTGAGGTGACATGAGGATTTTGAAGAACATGACAACAAAGGTGCTAAGCTGTTGAAACCCTTGCCTAGTCAATATCAAGGTGAAACCTTTGTCCTGCTTTTGAGACACACAATTCAATTGCTTGCTGACACTGAAGATGTGGCATCGGCTAACTAACTGTAAGCCCAGGAGAGAAGCTGCCACTTATCATTCCGTATTAAACCTTATCATAGATTTTTTTTTTGAACTTTTAATTTTTGCAAAGCTTTTAAAACACTTCAGGCATTTGAGGACTTTCACAGCATGTTAAGCATGAATAAAAAGCAGCATCATGAAAGCAGAATACCAAAGATAGTCTCACCAAGGGTCTCACTGCATAGTTCAACATATTTCTCCTCAAATGCATGAAACCAGAGCATAGGGACCTCCTGAACATAAACCCAGCTTACTGCTGTACATCAAGGGTACCGTTTAACCCCTTTATAAACTTGCAGGGTTCATCCTGGCATTGACTAATTTTGCCTCCCTTAGACTCCAGACTGAAAGGTTGTCCCAGACCCTACTGTTTTTACTAGCTGGAATTTATGCATATGCTTCTTATTCCATGGCCATGTATATAGTGTTCATGTCATAAATAACTAGAAAGCAGACGCAAAATCAATATGTGGAAAGCTAAGGCTCAAGATGCAGTATAATGTTTTAACGATCCCACGTAGGGCAATAAAGAGCTCTGGCACTGAACAGGGGACAAGGTAACCAGACACTTAGCTCTTCCAAAAAAGAAAGGCGCTCACAACAACCAACACTGAAACAGAAGACAATCAAAACCAGATTGAGATTCACACAGACACAGCTCCATCAAGAGATCCATCAAGCCCAGTCATGCACACAGCCAGCCCCGTAAACAACCTCTTGGTATCATTTTTGTTGGGAGTGCAGCCACCAGCTGCTCTGAGCTGACAGCGACCCCACTGCGAGGCTCTGCTGCTGACCTCCGATGCTTTAATTCCTCTGCATGCATATTTTAACATTATTACAAAAGGTTTCATTTACAATTCACAGGCTGAGCAACAATGAGTACATTTCGTGGAGGTCAGCCTCAACCATTCTTCCTAGTGATGGAATTATAGTTTAAACAGCTGGAGCATGGTCCCAGGAGGGACACTGGGATATGGTTCCTTTACAGCAGAATAAATCCATCAGGCATATTTCATGTGTCCGATAACATTAATAGATATCAGGGCTTTTTAATATTTAATGATCTCACTTCGAGGTTGTTTACTA